>NW_019272087.1:58257-131173 GCF_002738345.1 Cucurbita maxima | reverse complement strand
AAAAAAAAAAAAAAAAAAAAAAAACGAAAAAGAAATCCCACATAAACAACATATAAAAAACATTTATTTATTTCAATATTAAAATCAATCTTTCAAATTTATGGATAGATGGATTTTTTACCTAACAAGTTGTAGCAAATATCATAATTATCGGTTTTATAGTTGAACATACAGACATTTTCCTCACTCATATGCCACGAACATAGACTACTTTCACAATTATCTCTATCTCTCTTATCTATGTAGACATTGAAGTAATGAAACGAGCCATGCCATTGGAAGGAATAGTAAAACAATGTCGTGCCCCATAAGTTTGGACGAAAACTGAAGTCGTAGCTGGCCTAAGGTGTCAGCTTGTGGACTCCCAAGTCATCATCGCCAAATTTGTAGTGAATAGTGAGCTGATTTTTAGATTTAGAGCATTTGTTATCTTGACCATTATATTTGGTTTTTGGAGGAATGATCCTTGTATGGTAGTGAATTGGTTAGCAAAGAACAATGAAATTAAGAGAGAAAGTGCAAGTGTTGAAAATAAACTCATATGGTTGAAATGGGAGAGGAAAAGAGATGTGTATGAACACATTTGTGCTTCATTTGTTTCATTTTTTATAGTTGAAAAAGAGTGTAATGTTAGATAACAGGTTATCTGGTAATAACCCAAAAATAAATAAATAAATAAACCAACCCATTTGTTTGTATTTCTAATTCTTTCTTTCTTTATTTTTTTTTGTAACATATGATTTTGGGAGAAGAGTTTGTTGAGTATTTTAGGGTAGTAGTTGTGTGAGGGTTTGGGAAGGGAAGGGATTAGTTATTATTAATTAATTATTTTTTTACTGTGGTTAAATTGTTTATCATAAAAATAGAATCATGATTCATAACTGTGTTATTTTTTAACTTCAAAAATATATGCTTCAAACTCAGTCTGGTTATTGCTCTCTAAAATTTTGAATTAAAAAAAGTAAAAGTATAATATGGAAATTAATTTTCTATTATGGTCGTTCGGGTCCTTCACCTAGTCCAATTTTGAAAATGTCTCATGACCTAGCTCAACGGTAGCAGTTGGGATCCGGTTCAACGTTTTTAAGGGTTGGTTCGGCCTGTTCATGATCCTCGGGAACGGTTCAAGTTATTTTTAATTATTAATGTAATAATTTAGTTAATTGGTTGCTTTCAAATGCCAAGACCAATCCCCTTTAGTGTGTTTAATTAATTATGTATTGTGAATGTATGTTTTAACTAAATAGAAAATGTATATACATAAAGTATGTCATATAGATTTAAAATCCCACCATGGGCTAAGCATGTTTCATGCATTACAAGTATGTTATAAGTGTTGTAATGTGTAGTATGCATGTTTAGGGTTCCATGAGTGACAGATATAAATCGTTATATTATTGCATGGAATGGACAATTATATAATTGTTATATAAAGCATGTTAGATGCATGTTATAGGTTATTTTCAACGTCATAAAACGAGTTAGACGTTAAAATCTATAATGCATGCTCACTTAAGGTTAACAACCAAGCACAATCGATTTTAATAGTTAAAATAGGTCGATATCTTGTAAAATTGCGGTTACAAGAAGGCTCACCTAGCACGATCTTGTCTAAGGCTCGAGGTACTTAAGTTGACGGTTTATGGAACACCTGCTACCTGGAGATCGGGACAGTACTTGAGCTTAGTTAGCCCAGTTTTATGAGCATGCGTGAGTGATGTAAGGATTTTTTTTTTAAAATGAAAAATCACCTAGACATCATAGTTAAAAATCTAGTATAAATGTTATACTTGAAAAAATCACTTAGACTTAGGTTATATTTAATTAGCCAGAATATACCTAAGTAATAAGTATACCCAACCGTCTAAAATACCTAGTGGGAGGAAAAATGTATATGAGATACATCGTTTTCTTTTTACGCTCTCTGAAAAATTCACACCGTGAGGTTCATGCTCGGCCTCGTGTCGCCCTGAGAGCGGCCTCCATTCGGAAGGTATTTGCATGAGTCAATAACAAGATGAATAGAGAAAGTATTTATAGTAAATGGAAGAAGGAAGTATATCAACACATCCTATGGTCTCCACCACTATGTTGCACCGTGAGAGTCCCATGTTCTGCCTGCATGTTGCCCCAGAGAAGCTACCCATTCGGAGGGTCGTAACATGGGAGTCGGAAGTAATGCAAACTCCAGAAACCTACAGTTATGCGAACTGCTGCTCATGTGATCAACAAGTTTCCCCAACCAAAGCTCGGATTCATCTTACCATTTGAGATACTAAGGGACATGAAACCTACAGTTAGTTACTTCGGAGTATTAGGTTGTGTTTGCTATGTATTTGTGCCTGACCATCTACGTAGCAAGTTTGACAAGAAAGCAGTCAAGTGTATATTTGTTGGATACGAAAATCAAAGGAAAGGATGAAAGTGCTGTGATATAACAAGTGAAAATACGATACATCAAGAGATGTAGTTTTCGATAAAGCATCTTCATGGTGGTCCTCAGAGAAGAAAGTCTTACCATATTCAAAGATCAAAGAAATTCTACAACAGATGATGGGGGAGCAAACTACGCAAATTCAATCAAATGTTGATGCGCCTGAAGATCCAAGTGACATTGATATTGGCAAGCAAGAGCTGACTCAATCAAGAGAATATGATAAAAATGAAACGACACATCAACAACTTAGACGATCAAATGGAATCCGAAGGCCAAATCTTAAGTATGCAAACGCAGATATGGTAGAAGATAGAGCTTACGAACTAGAGACATATGAAGAGGCATCATAAAACTCAGTTTGGCAGAAGCAATGAAAGAAGAAACTATAGCCCTAGAGCAGAATCAAACTTGAAAACTAGTGCCAAGACTAGGAGATGTCAAACCCATCTCTTGCAAGTGGGTCTACAAAATAAAGCATCGACTGGATGGATCAATCGAGAGATACAAGGCTCGACTCGTAGCTTGAGGATTTTCTCAACAATATGGACTAGACTATGATGAAACATTAAGTCCAGTGGCAAATATTACTACCGTACGAGTCCTGCTAGCCCTCGCAGCAAGTAAAGATTAGAAACGGTAGCAAATAATGGCAAAGAGTTGAACGATGAAACGACATAGCGATGAAGGTGCTACCGATATTGATTTTCAACTTTAACCGTTGGATCTACGGACCCTTGAGTCTTGTTAAACATATCCAAATAGCAGCTCAATCCAACGATTGGATGTGAATATACGATTGATTTTCTCCTGCGGGATGGTTTTGGAACCAAATCTGGTTCCAGATTTTCTTTAATTACAATTTTGTAATTAAGTGGAACTTCAGAGGTATTTTGGTAATTTCCCACATTTTAAATAAATTATTATTATTTTTCTAAAAAAAAATCCATAAGTTTTCTTAAAATCCTTCATCCCTTGGATGTGGCTAGTCATTTTTCCGACCCTCTTGAAATTCCTTCTAGATAAGGAATTCAAAATCAAGAATGATCTTCGGTAATTGAAAAATTTACCTTTTTGCCCTTTTCACCTACTTTTTCCTTTCCAATCTTTGTCGAAAGGCCATAAATTCTTATTTTACCATCTATGATCGAGTTGCGAAATGTCTTATTATGGTAAGTCTGTATTTCCCTCCTCTAATATGTCATTTCTCAATGAAAATGTTTATATTATTACCTTATAATTTATGACATAATGTAAGGAGTGTTTTATATCATATATTTCTGTTATTATTGCCTTATAGAAACCCAACATTTGCCATCAATTTCTCTCAAAGTTTGAACTTCAATAAATGGGACTACTACACGGTGACTTGTCTTCTAATAACAATTGGTTGTGAACTTGGTTCGATGGACCTCCCTGTACATTGTGTTAGCATTTTCGAATACTGTCACAGTCGTACGTTTTCAACCATACAACGTCATGATTTTGACACGATCATGAAAAACCTTTTTTTACCTGACTTTATGGCTTCATTAGACTTTAGACATGGTTTGCCACCAACCGAACATGACTTGTATAAAAACTAAACTTTGTTCAATCATACATGTAACAACTCTAACCGACTTGCCTCTACTCTAGGCCAAGCCTAAGGCTCTACCTTACCTTTACCTTTTCTTCTAACGCAATGTCGCATCTCATATAGTTGTTTTGATTATCAATCATGTTAACAAAATTTCATATTATAATCTATGTCGATAGGTAATTAACATGGTTTATATATCACTCGTACTAATCATATGAAGCTTTAAAACAAAGCAAAAAAAAAAAAGAAAAAGAAAAAGAAATCCCACGTAAACAACATATCAAAAACATTTATTTATTTCAATATTAAAATCAATCTTTCAAATTTATGGATAGATGGATTTTTTACCTGACCAGTTGTAGCAAATATCATAATTATCAGTTTTATAGTTGAACATACAAACATTTTCCTCACTCATATGCCACGAACATAGACTACTTTCACAATTATCTCTATCTCTCTTATCTATGTAGACATTGAAGTAATGAAACGAGCCATGCCATTGGAAGGAATAGTAAAACAATGTCGTGCCCCATAAGTTTGGACGAAAACTGAAGTCGTAGCTGGCCCAAGATGTCAGCTTGTGGACTCCCAAGTCATCATCGCTAAATTTGCAGTGAATAGTGAGCTGATTTTTAGATTTTAGAGCATTTGTTATCTTGACCATAATATTTGGATTTTGGAGGAATGATCCTTGTATGGTAGTGAATTGGTTAGCAAAGAACAATGAAATTAAGAGAGAAAGTGCAAGCGTTGAAAATAAACTCATATGGTTGAAATGGGAGAGGAAAAGAGATGTGTATGAACACATTTGTGCTTCATTTGTTTCACTTTTTATAGTTGAAAAAGAATGTAATGGAAGAAAAGAGTTGATTGGTAATAACCCAAAATTATATAAATAAACAAAATTGTTTCTATTTTTATTTCTTTTGTTTTTGTTACAACGTTGGAAGAATCGACCGTTGATACAAAGCTGCTAGCGACGAGAGAGAAGCGTATTAGCAAAAAGTTGAAATGTATCACAATGTGGCAGGAATGACGAGTCAACCAGTCAACGAGGACTTGTTGTGAGACATCACTTTACTCGCTAAACCGCACAAGACCCAGTCTACCCTCTGTAACTCGAACAGTACCAAAGAACTAGAGTTCGATCCGCGTGCTCAAAATCCTACCCGACCTGTTCACTAACTAACGACACGCGTCTCGCGACTGTACCTCTGCCAGACGTGTGGTAAACACGCGTAGAGAACATCTTTTGTGCTTGAATATTGCATGGTATGCGCACATAGAAAACTTCTTTGGTGCTAGAAAAACACGTGAGCACGTGTATGGACTTTCTTTTTGTCCTGTAATCCTGCTCGAGAAGGCACGCGACAAATCTGTAAGTAACAGCATGAAAATCTACGAAGCAGTACTTGTACAATTCGCTTGCTTATGAATGCATGCTAGTAAAATTAATCCTAGGTAGCTATTCTTGATTAACAACTACCTAGGAAACTTACTGAGAGTGAAAACAGACTTGCTAATTGTTGAAATTTCTTGTCTTACCCAGTATATTGTCTTGATATACTTTACTATTGGTGTAAGTAATCATGCTATGACAGTGGATGAGATGTTTATTTATCAGCACTTTGGGTGCTGGATAGATGTTATCGCCTCATTGAGCATGTGTGACTTCTGATGAATGATTGTGTGATCCCTCCCTTTTGAGAATAAGCAACAGAATCGAGTTAAGTCTAGGGTAAGCACGTAGGTTGGTGGGTCGAGACTTAGGATTGAGCACCTTTAGAGGTCTGAGACCAATGGAATTATCAAGGGCGATCAAAGGGTGAGACAATATTATAACAAAATAGTCTGAGCATATAAGTAATTTACAGCACGACAATATTTAAAACACAAAATAAGAAACGAACTCAAAACATTTTAAAAAAAAAGAGTTGAGGACGACATGGCACCTGCCCAAGAGTCCACTCCCGATTTCGACTAGCTCCTTACCTGAAAAAAATGGAGAATAAGGAATGAGTACAAAGACTAAGTATGCAGCCTGCTTGTAGGCTCTCAATCGTGTTGTTGATATGCTAGGATACCACTCTTTCTTATCTTGTTCTTGTTTCTTATTGTAAGTACTTTGGCCCACTTGTTCTTGACTTGGGGTTCTTATCGTGATTTATTCTAAGGACCTTGGTCCTTGGATTCTAAAACCTTGGCCATCCTTTAAGGGCCTTAGTACCATGGTTCTTGGTTCTTGGTTCTTGTACTTAGAACTAGGGTCTTGATCCATGTTCTAGACCTAGATCTTTCTCTTGTTCTTGATACTCTCTAGGTATTTATTCTATTATTGATTTTGCAGTAGAAAATTGCAGGGAGAACTCTGGCTAAAAGGATTTTGTATTGATGAGTATGTATAAGAGAGAATACAAAGAATACAAAGTACATTTTCAAAGCTATGCCTGAGGGGATATATATATGATTTAGCTTACAATATATAGTTTTACGAGATATAACCATCTACTATATATAACTATCTACCATATATAGCTTTACCAGATATAGCTTTTTTCTATACATAGCTATTTACTGTTTATGACAATTTACTTCATTTACCAAATATAACTGTTGACTTAGCTATAAATAAGCAGCAGTCTCCATAACCGAACAATTTTACCATAGGGGCATTTTGGTAATTTCTTACATCATGCATAACATACTCATACATATTGCTCAATTTGTATTTTAATCATGAATATAATACATAAAATACATACAAAAAATACATACTCATAAAAAAAAAAAAAAACTTTTCTGAGGTCGTTAACATGTATTTTTGACCACCTAAGTTAAGGAATGCTCGCATGCTATCATGTCCTAGTGATCTCTATAAGTATTACTTGCCTAAAGTCTATGTGGTTACTTACTTGAATGACGCTTACCTTCTTGAACCAGCTATTCCACATATTTGGAGCTCAAGAATTTATGGAATTTCTCTCGTAGATCCTAATTCAAGCATAATTATGTTAATATCGAAGTCAATAAAAAAAACTGACAAACGGACGTCGAACGAACAAAATGAGACTCACATGCGCTTACACATGTCAGGAAAGGCTTTTCACGTGCAATTTCACGAAAGGAGGTTTTTTGTAGATCTCGGTTACTCATTGAGTCATTGGATCGGGTTCAAGTTGCATTTTTTGTTAGGGTCGAAGGTTAACGAGTTGCATACGCAAGCTTTTGATAGAATCAAGGTTCAGGGATCGGGTTAGCCTACATGCATGTCACAATTAGTAGCTGAACGATTCTCTCCGCTCAGCATTTGCCACTTGTCCTACTGAGCTTCAGACTCACTACTGCCAACGTCGTCTAACGCGTGCCTTCTCCCTTTTTGCCAACATTCATTATTTTAGAAATATGATGAGGTTTCTATTACCTATCTAATTTCTTCTAAATTTTGTAACTTCTTACGGGTACACATAGGTGATATGAACCACTACCAAGGAATTTCCATACCTCAAGGTCCAATTACAAGGATGAGAGCCAAGAAGCTATAACAAACCTTATACGGTTATATTCAAGCTATGGTGAGCTCATCAAAGGAAATTCTAGAAGACGCTGGAGACCTCCCTTATATGTTGTGCAAAGTTGAGGTTCAAGAAAAAGATGAATTAAATGCACTTTATGTTGCATTTAATCTCCTCTGAATTTATGAAACTAGTCCAAGAATGACTAATAAGCAAATTTTATTCATTGCATTATTTAATTATAGTTTAACTATTTGTTTGTCATATTTAAGCTAGTTTCAAATACAGGAGTTAAGGTTATATTGTAACCCACATAAGTTACTATATTCCACCATTAACTAGCCATTTTAATATGGAGGTTATGGGTATTTCTCATTTACTACCTCATTTAATTTGGGAGTTATGTATGTATAGAATAGAATTTCTATTTTAGCTTTGTTGAGAGCTAAACTTTCTTTGCAAATTCTTGTGGAGTGATTCGAACCACGAGTTTAGAAACGAGTTTTTCTTTACTCTTGATCTTGATCATCAAGGTAATCTGTTCCTTACTTTCCCTTGGGTTGATTTCCATATCATTTGGTATCAGAACTTTAGGCTCAAGATCAGATATATGTTTCATTGCGCTTATCTCTTTTAATCCTCTTATAATTTTTTTTCCTTAGTTTGTGTAGAATGTTCATATTCTATCACAAAAATATATAACAAAATATATATATATATATATATATATATACATTTCTTATGTTCTTTAAATGTTAGATCTGGATCTTATCAACACTTTGTTCTTCTTTAAGATCTTCTAAATCAAATTTCTTGTTGGCAAATTGATTAGATTTTTCCAATCAAAAGAAAAAAAAAACCATAGAAAGAAAGAAAACTTATTGATGTTAAATGTCTTTCTTTTTTCCTCTTGATTATTATATGTAACTCTCATATGTTACTACGTCTAAATTAGTCCTTAATCATTTTCTTTCTTTAATTCGTTTCTTTGTCATTATTCGGATTGCTTCTTTAATACCCTTGTTTATGTGTTGAGTGTGCTGTCTATTCACTTTGAATTGCACTTAGCTCTATAACATAGCTTGTCTCACATCCCAATTTGTTTTTTGGAGTGTGATTTGTGTGTGCTCAATTGTGAGGGTGAGTTTGTAAGGGAGTGACATATTGATTCGAGTGTTGAGTGCTAAACACGAGTGAACTACATTTATGAGTGAATACACGTGAGGGAGCGCTTGTGAGGTCCTTTTTTCTTTTAACTTTCTTTTGTAGCATGGAAAATCCAGACGACAATCCTAACATTACTAATGCACAATTGAGAGAAGCACAAAAACGTACCATGGAAAGACTAATTCGAGGAATAGATGAGAAATTATGAGTGGAATTATGCATGTGTCATGGTCTCCTAGACTAACATGATACATGTATAAGGAATATGAGTGAAATTATCCTACTGATGACTTGGAGCTAGCTATCATGGTGTTTGCATAGAAGTCATGGCGGCATTATTGGTATGGTGAGACTAAGTGTACACTGACCACAAGAACCTTAAATATTTTCTTTTCACCTAGAAGCAGTTGAATACGAGACAAAAGAGGTGGCTTGAGCTAGTGAAAGACTGCGATGTTGAGATTCTATATCATCCTGGCAAGGCTAATGTGGTAGTTGATACCTTCAGTAGGAAAACAGCCCACATCTCTGTGTTGGTCACTCAACAGAGCAAGCTTCAAGAGGAGATCAAAAGAATTGATTTAGTAGTTAAGAACATAAAAAATAGCTCACATCATTCCGGTTAAGAGCACTTTTCGAGTGGATTAATTGGCTCAGTTGTATGTTTGAGAAATAGTTCGGTTGCATGGGGTGCCTACTCCCATTATATCTGATCAGGATGCTAGGTTTACCTTTCTTTTTTTTTTTTTTTTTGAAAGGTTTGCAGAAAGCCTCGAGTACCCAACTTCGTCTCAATATAGCCATCCATCATCAAACAAATGGACAGATGGAAAGGTTGAATCAAGTATTAGAGGACATGCTCAAGGCGCGTGTGATGGATTTCGCTGGTTGATGGGATGACCACCTATCCCTCATGGAATTTGCATGGAAGAGGATGGAACCCAAAAACTTATGGGACCTAAATTAGTTCAGGTTACCAACGCGACAGTCCAGAAAATCGGATCATGGATACTTACTGCACAGAGCCGACAAAAGAGTTACACTGACACTCGAAGAAAGGATCTCGTGTTTGCATTTGGCGAACATGTTTTCCTGTAGGTAATGCTCATGAGAGAGGTGTTAAGGTTCGTGAAAAGGGCTAAGCTTAGCCTCAGGTTCATAGGTCCCTTCGAAATCCTTGAGAGGATTGGTGCTGTAGCATATAGGTTTTCGTGACCACCCACTCTTTCCGCTGTGCATAACATTTTTCATGTATCTATGTTGAGAAAGTACACGCCAGACCCCACACATTATTGAGCACGAAGCACTTCCGCTTCGTGAGGATCTATCTTATGAGGAGGCTCTAATCAAAATTATATCTTGAGATGTCGATCAAAATTATATCAAAGTCTTGTGGGGTAATCATCTGGATAGTGAGGCTCCTTGGGAGCGGGAGGATGGCGTTAGGAAGTCTTACCCTGAACTTTTTCAAGAACAACCAACTTTCGGTGACGAAAGTCCATAAGGAGGTGAGAATTTGTAACACCCTTAGCCCAACAGGTATAGTTCGCTCTATCCTTGTGACTAGCACCTTCATAACCATTGTGAGTTTCTATATTTGATTGGAGGACTTAGAGTGTGATTTTCATATCGGTGAAGAAGAAAGAAATGCTCGAGATGCATCAAGGAACTTGGGAAAAATTAAAAAAAAATGGTAATGTCATCGAAATTTGGGTCAAAGTCAACCAGGGGCAAAAAGGTAATTTTACCCTACCCATACAATCTTGAGGGGTCCTGACAGAATTGGAAGGAAAGAGAAAAGGAAAGAAAAAAAAAGAGAGAGAAATAGAAAAGAACCGTTAGGATTTTTTTAAAAAAGAGGAAGAAGAAAGGGCAGAATCGACTTAAACCCTAACTAAAGCACCTTCAATATTAGGTCTCCTACTAGAGTTACTCCGATTATCAAGAGGAGTGGTCTGAACGTTGGATCGTTCGCTCCTGGCAAGAAACGGGCAAGAACGCGAGGTAAGTCTGCGACCTCTCTTGTTTCAAGATTTCACCATAGATCCAGGAGTTTTAGATGATTTAAACCATAATAATCTAGTTGCAAAACTTTAGGTAAGGAGTTTTATAAGTTTTTAGAGGAAATGCGGCAAAAAATCGCGTCAAAAAACAAAATTGAGAAACCATCCTACTTCGGTAAGATATTGAATTTTTCTCGCTTTTCGACTTCATTTATTAAGTGCCGTGAAAAAAAGTACAATAAAAAATACATATGGATAGGTGAACTTGTGATCTTGAACTCTTGTGAAGGAATCGATTTAATTCGAGTTACGGTTTGGAAGATAGAAAAAACAAAATAAATAGGTTGATATAGAATTTGACCGAAATCTAGAAAATCACAGAGATGAGAGGAAGAAGACAAACGGCGGAAGAGATGAGAGGAAGAAGACAAACGACGAAGGGACGCGTGTCAGGAAGGGAGAGGGCCACTAGTCGCCAGGAAAATGGGACATATGTCAGATGTGGAATGGCAGAGGAAAATTACAAAAAATACTGCGTCAGGTAGGGCTTGAAGACCGGTGCCCGCCACCAAATCCGTGAACCCGCACACGACCAAAACCCATCAACCGACCCGTCCCGCATTTGCCATGTGTCATCATGGTAAAATTCGTAGGAACCCACGTGTGTCCAGATTCGAATGCACACCCTGCCTCTTAGTGGACCAGTCAGCCCTAGCCATGTGGCGAAACACCCCAACGTGTGTGGGGAAGCCCTCCGGCACGTGGGGCGCATGAAACAGCGCGTGAGACTATTTTTATCCGGATTTGACTTCCGTTCAACTATTTTTCATCCCGATTTTGATACTGATATAAGTCTAACTTGATTTAGGACCTATCAGCAAACTTTCAAGAGTTTTGGAGCTCTTAATTAGCCAAAAAATAAGCTTCGAAGGGCACGCTTCATTCCTGTAAGTAACCATATGGATTTAAGAAGTAATACTTGTAGGATGCGCTTGGTTTTGCATGCATGCTAGAACAAATTATCCCTTGGTGGTTAGATCTAATGATCCTCTGTACTTATGAAGTCAAATATATATCTGTTGGACTTGTTGCCTTTATGAGATTTCATACTCGATGTATGTATGCTTGCTGGACTATCTTTCCACTACTTTTATCTGTTCATACTGTGTTGGTAGACTGGAGGATTTGTGTATCTACGCTCTGGGTGTTGATGGATGATATCGCCCCGTTGAGCTTGTATGGCTGTATGTGTTGTTAATCATCCATAAACTCCTCTTGAATGATTGTGTGAACTTAAGATATGATTGATAAGTTGTAGTGTTGTGATATGCCTAGGGTGAACTCCTATAGGGATTGAGTTGGGTTTAGTTAGGGGACCCTCCTGATGTTACAGCTATGGTGTCGAGCGACGCTTAGAGGGAAAACCCTTTAACCCTAGACTGTTATGGACTTGGAAGTCTTGATTGAGTGAATCTGGAAGCTAGGGCCCCTTACTCAATAGTTTTAACTACCCTTGAGATATAGAGAACCACATTAAGCCCCCGAAGTGTAGAGAGATGACCTCTTAGCCGACAGTATATAGTATAACGTTCGAGTATGCTTTGATTCCCTTCCTACTCCGGTGTGGTACCGTTGAGCTAGGCGAGATGCCAATTAGGGTGATGTTACCCTCCCCTTCCTACTTTGGTGTGGTACCATTGAGCTAGACGAGACGCCAGTAAGGGAGATGTTACTCTTCCCTTCCTACTTCGGTGTGGTACCGTTGAGCTAGGTGAGACACCAATTACGGAGGTGTTACTCTGCCCTTCCTACTTCGATGTGGTACTGTTGAGCTTGGCAAGAGGCCTGTTAGGAAGTGTTACTCAGTGGTAGATCGACTACTCTGCATGGGGATCCGTCTCATGGTAAGATGTTGATCACACGAGTGGGTCAAGGTCGCTTGCATGATGGGTCCGTCCTGTGGAAGGAAGTTAACCATGCAGTGACTAATTCTAGCTGGGTTGTACGAGTGGTACATGTAGTTATGAGGGAGCACCTCATTCTCAAACGTTGAATACCGCTTCAAAGGTTAAGTCCATCTACCCTCAACTGTGTACTGACAGTACTGAGACTCTAGGGTCTAAAGTATAGTTGGTGGTTCTCTCCTTAATTTGGATGCGATTAAGAACCTACAAGTAGGTTGCTTACTGAGTATATTTTTATTCTCGCCCCGTTTCCCCTTCTTTTTTTTCAAGTACTGGTCTAGGTGGGGAGGTGTTCGAGAGCTGCACTACCACAGTGGGGTGTCGTTCCGGAGCGTCAGTCCCTTGTCGGTCCTTTACAGTCTTTTGCATTTTTCTTTCATAATTGTATTTCTCGTTTGTAATATTTGACTTTAATTTTGTATTTAATTATGGTGTCGTTGACTTCTTTTTCTTGATTTAAATTTTATCAGATTTTCATCACCTATTTTATCTTCTTTTAAATTTTATTTGTTTTCGATTTCGTCTTTTTAGTCACGAATCGGTTTTTTGAAGTCTCGAAAATCGGGTCGTGACAGATTGGTATCAGAGCAGTCGAGTTTTTGATTCTGTAAACTTTTCCTAGGATAGAGAGTCGTACACCTTTGTGACTTAGCTCGATGACAAGTCTCGCCGCGACTAGGTACGCAGTCTAACCTTATTTAGTAGGTGATGATATGATGTAACGCCATTAAGAACTTGATGTATGTTTTGGGTTAACGCCTTAGGGTGTTAAAAGTGAATATTCCATCTATATGTTGATGCTAGATTCGAGTTATTGTGAGGAGGCCGAGAGGGGTCATATTTTAGTTTACTGGCCTTAGGAATATAGAAAGGTGACTCTGTAGAGTGCGTGACGTCCAACCCATAGAAATGTACATGAGACTTTTTAAGCCAATACGAGATGATATACCTATGACCCAGCCTCCCACAACCATAATTCTAGATGTCAAGCATGCCTCCGTGGAGACCATGTAGTAGGCTTAGACAGTATAGAGTTGTCTTGGTGCAAACCACATAGTAGACCCAGACAATATCGTTCTTACAAGTAACGACGGCCACTATAGGAATTAAGCACTCCTCAAGCAAACCATTTTCACGAGTGAGTTTGGTTAAGTTAAAAGTCAAGAAATAATATTCACCAACAGAGAGAGGTAAGCTATGGAGGCCATGGCTTCAAGGTTGGTTGGAGTCTTCATAAGATGAGTTCAGGTTTATGGACTTCCATAAGTGAGATGTATGCTTTTATGCCACTAAAGAGTCATGGGGTGTAGGATATTCCTACTAAAAAGGATCACCTAATGAATAACAAGTCGTTTTGGACCCTGGTGGAGAGTACCAAGTTCAAAAGCAATACGTGGTTATCAGGACTAACCTATCCTTTGGTCAAGGCATGCACTCTCACAAAGTGAAGGACGTTAAACTGTCGAGATAGTCCAGTGAACCCTAGGGTTGAGAATAGCAAGAAAAAAAAAAGAAAAAAAGACAAGTTATGGCTAGGCCTTCGTCGTCTGAAGGAAGAAAGTCCATATGGGCGATAGTAAGAACCAACATTTGTGCTAGGTTATCTGGATTACAAAGAGTAGAACTCCAGTTTCACCCATGAGTGTAATGCCAGACTTGTGAAGCATTCTCAAGTAGAGATGGAACTTCCAAATAACGTGATTTTGAAAATTACCTGAAGGATAGTGAGGTGGTGACTTGTAAATAGGTAAGACTAGTAGAGACGTGATATGTCTCAGAGAAGACATTAGACGTAGCACCCTCGAAGTTTGAGGGAGGCTAGCTAACAAACAAGAGCTTTCTGTGAGTTCCCTAGGATCCTGTACAAGAACTTCAAAGATTCACGTGCTCGAAAAAGAGCCAGTGATGAGATATCACTATGAGAGAAAATGTGTCTAGCTCAGTCATAAAAGATACGAGTGGGGGCTAACCAATGTGAACATAGAGAACTTATGTAAGGATCTTTACTTCCAAAAGAACCTGTACTTGGCCTAGATGAGTATTAGTACTCAAGCGAGTTACATAACAGGACATCTCGCTAAGAAGAAAGTTGGGCAAATGAGATGACACTACGAGGCTATTTTAGAGTAGTAAAGACCGTCTTGATAAGGTAAGGATGTCACCAGGCGAGAATTAGAGAGGAATACATACAAAGCAACCTTTAGAAGCCGCTATGAACATTATAAGTTCATAGTCATGTCTTTGGGTTTAATTAACGCTCTCGTATTATTCATGGAGTTGATGAACAAATAAGGAATTCTGGATTATGTTCATTAACGACATCCTAGAGTGTTCTAAGTCTGAAGTGGGGCACGAGAAACACCTGAGGAAAGTTTTAATTCTACTGAGAACCTACCTTTTATATGCTAGAATCACAAAGTGCGAATTATGACTGCAAGAGGTAGCCTTCTTTGGACACGTGGTATCCAGGCAGGGAATCACTGTGGACCCTACTAAGACCAAAGTAGAGCATGAAGATCGCCAGCAAATGGTTTTGACTATTTTGAGAATGACTCTTTGTATGTCAAGTTTTCTAAGTGTGAATTCTTGCTATGAGAAGTAGCATTTTTATGACATGTGGTCTCAAGAGGGGAAATTATTGTGGATCCAGCTAAGGTTGAAGTTGTCATGTGGTGGCCAAGGTCGACAAGTGTGACAGAGGTAAGAGGTTTTTTGGGCTTGATTGGCTACTACATGAGATTTGTCCAAGACTTCTCGAAAATGTCGGTCGCGATGACTCAGTTAACCAAAAAAAAAGAAAAAAAAAACCTTGTGTGGACTTGAGATTGCGAAGAGAGCTTCTAAGAATTGAAAAAGAAGTTGGTGACTGCATCAGTCTTCGTAGTGTATATTGACGCCTCAGCTAAGGGCTTAAGTTGTGTGCTTGTGCAGAATGAGAAATTAATTGCGTTTGTTTCTCTAGACAGTTAAAGGAATATGAGTGGAATTATCCTACCGATGACTTGTTGCTAGCTATCATGGTGTTCGCACAGAAGACATGGTGGCATTATCGGTATGGTGAGACTAAGTGTACATTGACCACAAGAACCTTAAATATTTTCTTTTCACTGAGAAGAAGTTGAGTATGAGACAAAAGAGGTGTCTCGTGCTAGTGAAAGACTACGATGTTTAGATCCTATATCATCATGGCAAGGCTAATGTGGTAACTGATACCTTGAGTAGGAAGACAGCCCACATCTCTGCATTGGCCACTCAACAGAGCAAGCTAAAAGAGGAGATCCAAAGAGCTGAGATTGATTTAGTAGTTAAGAACATCACTGCACAACTAGCTCAGTTGACAGTACAGTTCACACTTCGTAAATGTATCATTGATGCAAAGTCTATAGATGCCCAGCTCCACAAAATTTGTGACACCCAAGAGGCTAAGATAGCTCAAGGGTTCTTAATTTCATCGGAAGGCGGGCTTTTGTGGCAGGGATACCATTGTGTACCTAGGGATAAGGAAATCCTCAAGAAGGTGATGCCTGAAGCACACAACACGTCCTACAAATTTCACCCTAGTAGTACAAAAATGCATCAGGACCTGAATAATAGTTAATGGTGGTTAGGAATGAAAAATAGACATCACAGACTTTGTGTGACGTTGTCTAACTTCTCAGTGGGTGAAAGCCCCAAAACAACGCCCTTGCAGGGATGCTGCAACCCTTAAACATATCCAGTGGAAGTTAAAGGAAGTGAGTATGAATTTCATATCTGATCTACCTAAGACTCGACGTGGTTTTGATGTGATCTGAGTCATTGTTGAAAGATACACAAAAATAGCTCACATCATTCCGGTTAAGAGCACTTTTCGAGTGGATCGATTGACTCAGTTGTATGTTTGAGAAATAGTTGGGTTGCATGGGGTGCCTACTGTCATTGTGTCTGATCAGGATGCTATGTTTACCTTTCAATTTTTTTTTAAGGGTTTACAGAAAGCCTCGAGTACCCAACCTCGTCTCAATACAGCCATCCATCATCAGACAGATGGAAAGGTTGAATCAAGTATTAGAGGACATGCTCAAGGCGTGTGTGATGGATTTCGCTGGTTGATGGGATGACCACCTATCCTTCATGGAAGTTGCTTATAGCAACTGTTATCAAGCAAAAACTCATATGGCTTCATTGAGGTCCTATATGGGAAGAGGTGTCGGACACCAGTTGATATGAACCAAGAGACATCAATCATACAAGATGCTTCAATGAAGATGTGAAGAAAATATTGTTGAACTTATCAAAAGATATTTCAATTCATACCACATTGAAGAAGAATGAAGTTTCATGTTTTGAGTTTTGGGTGGATTACAATTTAGAGTAATTTAGAGTAAATGCACTTCATTAATGTATTTTAAGACTTTTAATTTACTTTAGTTTACAATAACATAATGATTAATTAAGGCTATTAAGTATGAATGTTACAACTCGAAATGTCTTTAGTAGTTTCATTTTGAGGCTATATAAAGTCATGTATGTTGTATTTGTAAGTAGACTTGAAAATATAGTAAAAGAAGCATTTGTGCTCTTTTTTAGCGAATGACTAAGTTTCTTTGCAATTCTATGTAGTTTAGGTTGCATGTAGAATCATTCAAGCTCGACATGATCAATCTTGCTTGCGGAGTGATTCGAATCTCAAGCAAATGTTCTTGCCTTGTAATTTTTGATCAACAAGAATCATTCAAGTTAGACATGATCGATCTTGTTTGTGGAGTGATTCGAATCACAAACAATGCTCTTGCCTTCAGATATTCGATCAAGAAGGTAATCCTAATCTTACTCTCCTTGTAGTGATTCCTTATCTTATCACTAGTGTTTTAGGAAGAGGATGGAACCCAACAACTTGTGGGACTGAAATTAGTTCAGGTTACCAACGCGACAGTCTAGAAAATCGGATCATGGATACTTACTGCACAGAGCCGGCAAAAGAGTTACGCTGACACTCGAAGAAAGGATCTCGAGTTTGTAGTGGGCGAACATGTTTTCCTATAGGTAACGTCCATGAGAGAGGTGTTAAGTTTCAGGAAAAGGAGTAAGCTTAGCCTCAGGTTCAAAGGTACCTTCGAAATCCTTGAGAGGATTGGTGCTATAGCGTACAAGTTGGCGTGACCACCCACTCTTGCTACTGTGCATAACATTTTTCATGTATCTATGTTGAGAAAGTACACGCCAGACCCCATGCACATCATTGAGCACGAATCACTTCCGCTTCGTGAGGATCTATCTTACGAGGAGGCCCCAATCAAAATTATACCTTGAGATATCAAGCGATTGTGAAACAAGGAGATTCCCCTTGTCAAAGTCTTGTGGGGTAATCATCTGGATAGCAAGGCTACCTGGGTGTAGGAGGATGACGTTAGGAAGTCTTACCCTGAACTTTTTCAGAACAACCAACTTTCGATGGCGAAAGTTCCTAAGGAGGGAAGAATTTGTAACACCCCGAGCCCAACAGGTACAGTTTGCTCTATCCTTGTGACTAGCATCTTCTTAACCATTGTGAGTTTCTAGATTTTATTGGATGACTTAAAGTGTGATTTTCATATCGGTGCAGAAGAAAGAAATTCTCGAAATGCATCCAGGAACTTAAGAAAAAATTACAAAAAAATGATAATCTAATCGAAATTTGGGTCAAAGTCAACCAGTGGAAAAATGTAATTTTTCCCCCACACATACCACCTTGAGGGGGTTTGGACAGACCTGGAAGAAAGGAAAAAGAAAAGGAAAGAAAAAAAAAGAGAGAGAGAAAGAGAAAAGAACAGTTTTGGTTTTTTTTAAGAAGAGGAAGGAGGGAGAAACGTCTCAAACCCTAATTGAAGCACCCTCAATCTTAGGTCTCCTACTAGAGCTACTCAGAGTATCAAGAGGAGTGGTCTGAGCATTTGATCGTCGTTCTCGGCAAAAAATGCGCAAGAACACGAGGTAAGTCCGCAACCTCTCTTGTTTCAAGATTTCACCATAGATCTGGGAGTTTTAGATGATTTAAACCTTGATAATCTAGTTGCAACATTTTATGTAACGATTCGAGTTTCTAAAATAAAATAAAATCAAATAAAAATGAAATAAATAATTAAATGTAATCTTCCTTGAAATCGAGGGATTTCCTGCGAGACTTTTATTACCTAATAGAAACATTCCTATTTCTCTAAGTTTCCTTGTCCTAAAACCCTCGAATGCAAATGTCTTCAGATTATTTTTTATATTTCTATGCCCAATCTTTTACATCCCTTGAAAACGATTTTCTCTCCAAACTATCCTCCGGAACATTGGGGTTGCTCTTCGGAGGAATAATCGAGTGGAATTAAGGTATTGATATCAGGATCATTGTGTCAAAGAAGATTGACCGTCGAAAATTGGTGTTGAGAATATTGTGGGATCGTCGGCGCGTCACCGAAATCAAGAAGGCGAAAATTAGGGTTTCGTCACTTGTCGGGTAAGGAAGGTGAGGTTTTTGGAATCGGGTCGAGCCGCAGACGCACACCCAATAGCTCTGGCAGCTTCACACGCTTACACAGTGTGGCTCGGGTCGAACGTGTATGAAATCGGCTCGGTTCCGTCAATTCCGGCAGCTTGGCTTGACGGCTTAGTTGATCGGCTCAGCAGCTCGACTTATCGGCTTGGTATCACTATAATATATCGATTTCAAGGTTTTTGGCCCTTTTGAAGCCATTTCTGCCCTTAGTTTTACCATCTGAGGTCAGTATAGTTCATAACCGTTAAAGACAGATTTGGTCGGGAGTTTATTTTGATGAATAGCATGAGATTTAGCTAGGGTATGTTATGAAAGGTTCTTAAGTTTTTATGTGGTTATTATAGGACCTATTTAACTATTGGGATTAGCTCGTTGTGAGTGACTTCAACCAAGGTTATCGAGATAAGTGACCTTATTGTTCGAGTTAGTTTACTATGTGTTGTATGATGGTGCGTGCCTTGTGGCCCCTGCATGCACCATGTTTTATTATGTGATATGACTATATGATGTAAAGAGTTATGTTGACTGTTGACTGTTTATGTTATGTGACGTTATGAAGGATATGTTAGTAATATATGCCATGAAAATGTTGATCGATGCCATGGATACACGTAGTATTATCGAGCCATGTCATGAGATGTTTATGCCACTGGAATTTACTTTCATGTTATATAATATGCCATGATGTAAGTCATGTGAGATGCCATGTAATGTAAGAAACGTATATGCGATGTTAGCACTGCTTATGTAATGTCATGTTAGATATCTTAAGGGACCTCATGAATATATGAATGTCACGTGCATCGGGATTCTTCCCCTTTATGATAAGAAAGAATGAATTACGATATTTATGTTCGACATGATATCATGCGGGCCCTTTTCTGTTCTATGGTGTCCGGCGACGTGTAACACATTGTGCTCGACCTGGTGGGTATGTATACGAGCCCACCTAGTGGGTCCATGTATGCGTACATGGACCGTGTGTGAAGGAGTACCACACACCCAACCCTACTTGGAATAGAAAAGTGTCCAAGGCTATGTAAAGTTTATGAAAAGTTAAGTCCCGCTTATACGTTGCATGTGTTTGCATTTCTAACCTCACCAGTGGGGTGACTTACTGAGTATTTCATAAAATACTCAAGCCACGTGCTACCTACATTTTTCAGGTAAAGGTAAGGCGTCAATGTATGGTTGACGGCGGAGCTAAGAACACCATGGAAGTTGGAGAGGGGATATTTTTAGGAGTTTACGTACTGAAGGTTATATCTTCGAAAATAGGTTTGTTTGGATTTATGAATCTTTATGAAAGACCTTGTTGTGTTTTTCCAAGGTTATTTATGATGAGCTTCCGCGAAATGAATTATGTATGCATGGGTAACGTCACTAGTTAGGTTTAGAAAATTAGGGGAGTTACATTTTAGGTGAGGACTCTTGTTAGTTTTCAGAGGAAACATAGCCAAAAATCGCGTCGGAAAACAAAATCGTGAAACCGTCCTACTTCGGTAAGAAAATGAATTTTTCTCAATTTTCGACATTTATTAAGCGCAGTAAGTATCAAAAAAATACCATAAAAATATATCTGGATAGATGGACTTGTGATCTTGAATTCTTGTGAAGGAATCAATTTAATTCGAGTTATGATTTAGAAGATAGAAAAATTCAAAATAAATAGGTTTATATAGAATTTGACAAGAATCATGAAAATCACAGAGATGAGCGGAAGAAGACAATGACGGAGGGGCTCGTGTCAGGAAGGGAGAGGGCTGCGAGTCGCGGGGAAAATGGGACACGTGTCAGGCGTGAATATTGTCTAACTAGCTTTAGCAAGTTTAGTTCGTTATTATGTATTATCAATGGCCTCTCATAGGACGGATCCTACGTGCAGGGTAACTACTACCTAGCCTCGTGATTAATATTCTAAAATACGACGTGTCCACAATGCAGTGTAGTCGATCTACCACTAAGTAACAAGCCTTGGACACATGATTGTCAGGTGTATGGCTAGTGCCGTAAATCCTAGGGGGAGTGTCTTGGAGAATAAATTAAGAACAAAATAAATACCTAGAAAGTACCAAGAACAAGAGAAAGATCTAGGTCTAAAACATGGATCAAGACCCTAGTCTAAGTACAAGAACCAAGAACCAAGAACAAAGAACCAAGAACCAAGAATCATGGTA
This sequence comes from Cucurbita maxima, assembly GCF_002738345.1. Taxonomy (NCBI): domain Eukaryota; kingdom Viridiplantae; phylum Streptophyta; class Magnoliopsida; order Cucurbitales; family Cucurbitaceae; genus Cucurbita; species Cucurbita maxima. The sequence continues at coordinate 109,829 of NW_019272087.1, read as the reverse complement.
CTAAGGCCCTTAAAGGATGACCAAGGTTTTAGAATCCAAGGACCAAGGTCCTTAGAATAAATGATGATAAAAACCCCAAGTGATAAGATAAGGAATCACTATAAGGGGAATAAGATTCAGATTACATTATTGATCGAATATCTCAAGGCAAGAACATTGTTTGAGATTCGAATTACTCCACAAGCAAGATCGATCATATCTAGCTTGAATGATTCTTATTGATCAAATATCTCAACATGAACACTTGATTGAGATTCAAATCACTCCGCAAGCAAGATTGATCATGTCGAGCTTGAATGATTCTACATGCAACCTAAACTACATAGAATTGCAAAGAAACTTAGCCATTGGCTAAAGAAAAGCACAAATGCTTCTTTTAATATATTTTTCAAGTCTACTTACAAATACAACATACATGACTTTATATATTCTCAAAATAAAACTATTAAACGCATTCTAAGAGTTGTAACATTCTTAAATTAACCATTGTAAATAAAAAGTCTTAAAATACATTAATGAAATACAATAACTCTAAATTACTCTTGTAATCTACCTAAAATTTATAACATGAAACTTCATTCTTATTCAATGTGGCATGAATTGAAATATGTTTTGATAATTTCAACAATATTTTCTTCACATCTTCATTGAAGCATATTGTATGATTGATGTCTCTTGGTTCATATCACCAAGTCAAGAACAAGTGGGCCTAAGTACTTACAATAAGAAACAAGAACAAGAACAAGACAAGAAAGAGTGTGGTATCCTAGTATATCAACGACACGATTAAGAGCCTACAAGCAGGCTACATACTAAGTCTTTGTAGTCATTCCTTATTCTCCATTTTTTTCAGGTAAGGAACGGATAGAAGTCGGGAGTGGACTCTTGGGCAGCTGCCATAGATTAACTTCACCTGTCGTCCAAAACTCTTATGTTTTAAAATGTTTTGAGTTCGTTTCTTATTTTGTGTTTTAAATATTGTCGTGCTGTAAATTACTTATGTGTACACACTATTTTGTTATAATATTGTCTCACCCTCTTTTTTAAATATTGTCGTGATGTAAATTACTTATGTGCACACACTATTTTGTTATAATATTGTCTCACTCTCTGTTTTAAATATTGTCGTGCTGTAAATTACTTATGTGCACACACTATTTTGTTATAATATTGTCTCACCCTCTGATCGCCCTTCATGATACCATTGGTCTCAGACCTCTAAAGGTGTTCAATCCTAAGTCTCTACCCACTAATCTACGTGCTTACCTTAGACTTAACTCAATATTGTTGCTTATTCCCAAAAGGGAGGGATCACACAATTATTCACCAGGAGTCACACATGCTCAATGGGGCAATAACATCCATCCAGCACCAAGAGTGCTGATAAATAAACATCTCATCCACTGTCGTAGCATGATTACTTACGACAGTAGTAAAGTATATCAAGACAGTATACTGGGTAAGACAAGAAATTTCAATAACTAGCAAGTTTGTCTTCTCTCTTAGTAAGTTTCCTAGGTAGTCGTCAATCAAGACTAGCTACCTAGGATTAATTTTACTAGCATGCATTCATAAGCAAGCCAATTGTACAAGTACTGCTTCATAAATTTTCATGTTGTTTCTTACAGATTTTTCGTGTGCCTTCTCGAGTAGGATTACAGGACAAAAAGAAAGTCCATACACGCGCTCACGTGCTTTTCTAGCACCAAAGAAGTTTTCTACGTGCATATACCATGCGATATTCAAGCACAAAAGATGTTCTCTACGCGCGTTCACCACACGTCTGATAGAGGTATAGACACGAGACGCGTGTCCTTGGTTAGTGAATAGGTCGGGTAGGATTTTGAGCACACAGATCGAACTCCAGTTCTTTGGTACTGTTTGAGTTACAGAGGGTAGACTGGGTCGTGTGCAGTTTAGCGAGTAAAGTGGTGTCTCACAACACGTCCTCGTTGACTGGTTGACCCGTCATTCCTGCCACCACGTTGTGATACATTTCAACTTTTTTCTAATACGCTTCTCTCTCGCCGCTAATAGTTGTGTATCCACGGTCGATTCTTCAAATGTTCAATTTTTCTAGATTTCGATGAGCGACGCATTTCAATCTATTTTTTTGGATTGTTAACTAGAAATGACTTGATTTCTCCACGAAAAATAAAGATCTTGAATCAACAAATTCGATGTCATTTTTTTTAATTCTTACGAAGATAGAGACCATAATAATTGAGTTCAAATTTTGAAAAAAATATATTTTCTTATCGAAATTATAAATCTCTCAAATCTATTCTGAAACAAATCATGGTCGAGTTTCAACACAAAACTTGTAAGAATCCTTTTCTCGAACATCGTAGTCAAATCGAACAATCCTACAACCAAAACTGATACTCATCGATCCTCTTGCTAGGACTAGAGATAAATCTTTTTCCAAATTTTTCATTAAAGTGTCCGATTCGAGTCCTTTTTACTTTCTTCTTTTTCCTCCTCCCACAAAAACAGAAATTCTCCCTTCCTCTTTCTTCTTTGTTTTCCATACACGCCAGCCCAGACCCCTCAAATTATAAGGTAGAAAAAATTACCTTTTTTTTAGGGTCTATTTTTATCTAAATTTTTCTTTTGATAAATATTGAATTTTTTTTCCAAGGTTACCAAGCCTTTGTTTTTCCTTCTGCACTTGAGATTCACCCTTTATGTCAATAATAAATTCCAAAAAAATTCCAAATTTAAGGTATTAAAGTAAGAGTTATGTATCTGTTGCTGCTCGGGTGTTACCATTCAAATCCGTCAAGAATGAATGAAGCGTAAGCAAACATTTCATTTTTTCTAATTTCGTTTCTTGAAATTAAGTTCTTAACTTTTAGTAGGTTCATATTAGGGGAACTTTACCCATGATTCATATAGGAAGCTAGAGTTCATTAGGATCTAAAAGCAGTATTTCATTGAATTTAAAGGAGTGGTAAGTTTCTTAAGTTTTAAATTCTGGACAGACTTTGCACTTTATTATTTCTTTTTGGGATAAAATAAACTTAAGAGAAAATACCCATGTGTACCGGTAAGAAGTTACAAAATTTAGAAGAAATTAGATAGGTAATAGAAACCTCATCGTATTTCTAAACTATTGAATGTTTGCAAAAAGGGAGAAGGCACGCGTTAGACGACGTTGGCAGTAGTGAGTCTGAAGCTGAGTAGGACAAGTGGCAAATGCTGAGCGGAGAGAATCTTTTAGCCACTAATTGTGTCATGCATGTAGGTTAACCTGAACCCAATCTAATGACTCAATGAGTAACCGAGATCTACAAAAAACCTCCATGCGTGAAATTGCACGTGAAAAGCCTTTCCCGACATGTGTAACCGCATGTGACTCTCATTTTGTTCGTTCGATTTCCGTTCGTCAGTTTTTTGTCTTGATTTTCATTTTAACATAATTATGCTTGAAGTAGGATCTACGAGAGAAATTCCATAAATTCTTAAGCTCCAAACACGTGGAATAGCTGGCTCAAGAAGGTAAACGTCAATCAAGTAAGTAACCACATAGACTTTAGGCAAGTAATACTTGTAGAGATCGCTAGGACATGATATTATGCGAGCATTCCTTAACCTAGATGGTTTTATACACGTTAAGGACCTCATAAAAGCTTTTTTTTTATGAGTATGTATTGTATGTATGTTTTTTATGTATTATGTGCATAATTAAAATACAAATTGAGCAATATGGATGAGTATGTTATGCATGATGGAAGAAATTACCAAAATTTCCCTATGATAAAATTTCGTATGAATGTCGTTTTCTATGCTTTCCATTGCGTAGGAAATTAGAATTGGTAAAAGGGACTTGTGCTTCGCAAGCACTAAAGAATGTTGATAAGATTAGGACGCGATAGCATGTGCAGAGTCTTGATAATGTCAATAGATTTCTAGTGGACTAAATATGATAAGAATCAAGAATGTCAATCTCCTTAGCCACTCAAACATATCAAAGTTGGGTGGAAAACCTTATTATTTTTAATTTCATAATGTTTGGAATTGTCAAATGGTCAAATTGACTTCGTCTTTTTTGGAGATTTAAGGGGATCAGGATTATATCATGGCCACAAAAGTCATTTGTGGGGAGTATAAATACCAACAAATTGTTATGTAAAAATCAGATTCGTGGATGAATGAAATTGAGATCTCAAATTTAGATGTTTCCTTAGAAATCGAAACATCATATTTGTCATTTCTAAGTTTCAAGCAATTCTTGTCGTAGAATTGCATCCGAGCCATTCAATCAATCCTTGATTAAGTTTGATTGTGGAGTGACTCGATTTAGAACAAGGTTTCCAAATCTTGCTTCTAGATCTAAGAGGTAATCTAATTCTAGCCTTATCTCTTGGTTGATACGAATTTTGTATAAGGAGATGTTAATTAGTTTGATTCAAGTGTTCTTGCTTCAACAAAAGCATGATTAGTTGGATTGAGAATTAGGGTTGCCTTATCAAAATACCCTAGGATAGTGAGCGGTGATAAAAAATCTAGACTTGTGTTTACCCAAAGATGTGATTAGAGGCCCCTAATAAAATAGTATATCTCCACGACACCAAAGAATGACCAAGGCAACTATCTAGGCTATGAATGCTACGCTATCTTTAGACCCTCCAATCCCTTCCTACTACAATATTTGTACTATTGAGCTAAGCACATGCTAGTTAGGGTAGTTTGAGTTTTTGTTCCACTGAATGGCCAGTGTCTCTTGAATATGGCCACTATTTTGTTAACCTGTTTCTTAAAAAGAGAGAATGGGATAACATGAGATAGCCTGGCTAATGCAGAAGGATCACATCCCCAAAATATAGGTGATTCTGTGGCCCTAAGGAAGAAACCAACCAACCTCTTTTCCAAGATGTTCATACTAGAAATCACGGTATTGCCTGATTAGAATTTTATGAGGACGTGCCTCAACCTAGGTATTCGATCCTTAACTGCATAAGCAAAGCAAGTTTCCATGGTCAAAAAATAGAAAGATTGTACAAATAAGCAAGAAAAGGTAGCATCTAGGCCGTTACTTCTACTTCCTTTTACACTTTAGTACAAGCACCATCAAGCCAGGCCTAGGCCAACTAGGATTGTGTGAACGATAGTTCATTTTGATTATCTTGCATAGTAGATCCGTCAAAAGAGGGGACGAAGGATAATGAGGGTAATCTTAATAGTTGACAAGCATAGGGGATCACTTCCCTAACCTTGGGTGACTAGATTGTCCTGCGTGTAGGGTTCGCCAACGAACGTCCCATGGATGTTGAAAGCAACCTAGCACCTACCATGCTATCCCAATTAAAATCTGGGCATGTATTTTTGGTGCAATGCATATCTTTGTTCATTTCATACATTACATAACCATTTCTTATCATTATATAAGGTGAATGTACCCTATGCTACCATACTTTCATAATATGTTACATTCAATATAGCATAATAAGTAAACATGAAATTACAAAACGTAACATTTGTCATCATAACAACACATCATAACATAATATGCAAATATAGTGATAAGGCAACCCTAATCTTCAGCTCAACGATCCAAGCTTTTGTTTTAGCAAGAACCCTTGAATCAAAGTAATTAACACCTCCTTATACGAAATTTGGATCAACCAAAAGATAAGGCTAGAATTAGATTACCTCTTACGATCGAAGATCTAGAAGAAAGATTTGGAACCTTGTTCTAAATTGAGTCTCTCCATAATCTAACTTGATCAAGGCTTGATTGAATGGCTCGGGTGCAAATCTACCACAAGAATTGCTTGAAACTTAGAAATGACAAATATGATGCTCGGATTTCTAAGGGAAACGTCTCAATTTGAGATCTGAATTACATTCATCCACGAATCTGATTTTTACATAACATATTGTGGATATTTATAGTCTCCTGACAAAAGACGTTTGTGGCCGGGATTCAATCCCGATATGTTTGTGAACGGGATTTATTCCCGATCCCCTTTAATCTCCATAAAGAATAAGTCAAATTGACCATTTGACTTTTACATAATTTATGAAATTAAACATAGGTTTTTCTAACAATTGTTGATGTGTTTGAGTGGTTAATGCGACAAATTTGAAATCAATTAATCTCTTCGCGTAGGTTCAAATTCTGTTGTTGACGTATTCTTATCATCTTCCCCCTCTTCAGAAGGATTCGTCCTCGAATCATCACCTTCTTTCCGTCACCTCCTTTTGAAATGTTTTAATCAAATCTAAATGCTTCTATCTGCCACATGCTTCGTCTTCGGCCATCAAAAGTGTTTATGCTTCTCTCAAAAACAAATCTCTTTTATAGAGCATTTAGGAATACAGAGCATACTCTTAGTAATTAAAGAATTATGAAACACATAATAATCATCCACCACTTTTTTTGCAAAGACAAGATGTATAAATAGTTCTAAAGTCTTGGTCATCTCTATATAATTCAATAATATGCTCAACTACAAGAATTTTTGCAGTAAGAGATGTAAAGAGATAATTATGAAACACATAATAATCATCCACCACTTTTTTTGCAAAGACAAGATGTATAAATAGTTCTAAAGTCTTGGTCATCTCTATATAATTCAATAATATGCTCAACTACAAGTTTTGCAGTAAGAGATGTAAAGAGATCATACCTTTTAGATAACACATGAGCTACTGTATTACCATTACCTTGCTTATACTTGATGACATACGAAAATGTTTCAATAAATTCCACCCACTTTGCATGTCTATGGTTCAGTTTTCTTTGACCCTTCACATACTTCAAGTTTTGATGATCAAAGTGGATCACAAATTCTCTAGGCCATAAGTAGTGTTGCGGCACATGCAATATATGAACTACAAACAATTCTTTATCATAGGTAGAGTATTTCAATGTTGCCCCCATTTAGTTTTTCACTAAAATACACTAATGGCTTTTCATCTTGAATTAAAACAACACTTATTTTTTGACCAAACCACATGCATCACATCCAATTTCAAAAGTTTTATAAAAGCTAGGCGAAACAAATAATGATGCATTGCTTAATTTGTTCCTAAGCAAATTGAATGCATTCTCTTGCATTCCTCCCCATTTAAAAACAACATTCTTTTTCACTAAGTCATTAAATAGTTCAGTTATGGTCCTAAAATCATTTATAAATCTCTTATAGAGGTCAGCTAACTCATGAAAACTCCGAACTTTTCGTGCACTATTCTACTTTTATCAACTATGAAGCCAATAGAGTGAACTTTTTCCATGCAAAAACTACCCTTATTAAAATTAAATTTCTATTTTCTATGTGTAATCAAAACTAATTTAACATGCTCCACATGCTCAAGCAAAATCTTCAAATAAATTATAATATCATCAATATAAACATGTTTTCTCATATATTTTCTCAAAACATTATATATTAAGCGCATAGGTGTACCAGAAGCATTAGTTAACCTAAAAGACATAACAAGCCATTCATACAATCGAAACTTAATATTGAAAGTTTTTTTCCATTCATATCCTACGTGCATTCTAATTTGATGATATATAGATTTCAAAATAATTTTCATCTTTCTTTGGCACCAATAAGTCTCGTATAGAACATGGACTCAAACTTTCTGGTACATAGCCCTTTTCCATGAGCTCCTCCACTTGCCTTTGAATTTCTTTTCTCTCTCTAATGGGAGTTATTTCTTTATCTTGAAATATGTCTTCAGATTCCTGTAAAAGAGATTGAAAAAAACTATGCAAAGCCAAGTTATTATAGTTAGAGACCAAAATTTCTCCATTGTACATGAGCACAAAGATTGATTTTTGTGAAAACCTTCTCACCTCTCCAACTGTAGCCAAATAACTATCGCTCTTCCTTTTCTCTTCAATTTCATCTCTAGGAAAAGTCAAGTTGTTATAGTTAGAGACCAAAAATCCTCCATTGTACATCAGTACAAAGATTGATTTTTGTGAAAACCTTTTCACCTCTCCTGTAGCCAAATAACTATCTCTGTTCCTTTTTTCTTCAATTTCATCTCTTTTTTCATTCTTCTTTTTTTCTCTTTGATTTTTCTCTATTTTTTCACTTCACTCTTGTTTTTCTTTTAATTTTTTTTCCTCAAACTCTTTCTTTCTTTCCTCCAACTTTAATTGATCAGCAAATACATTTACAGAAATCAAAGGTACAAGAATGGTTTTTCTACCATCTTTTACCAAAGAATACCTATTCAAATAGCCTCCATTGAGATGTCTCCTTCTCATGTTTCTTCCTAACTTGTGATTGATACATACACATGGTGAAATATTTTAAAGCAAGTTCAAGTAAAAATAGCTTAGATTTTAAAATCTTTATAAGAATTCTAAACTTATTAGGTTGGGGTAGTCTCCCAAAATATTAGATTTAAAAAAAAATGGATAGTCCCACCTTGCTTAATGCTCAAAAGTGGGGGGTTGGATATGACACTTTCTGACGGCGCAAGGCCAACATTTAGGCTGATTTGGCTTCTGTCTTATATGTTCGGACCCTTTTCTCCTAATTGCAATTTTTCATAAGTGTTTAAAGTTAGTGTAACTACCTTTTAACTAATTTAAATTTTCAGAGTTAAATGTAAAGTATTTATGCATAGTAAAACTTAGCATGATTAAATTATTATGAGTAAATTTAAATTATTTTATGCAAAATTAGGCTTAATTAGTTTAAATTATTATGAGTAAATTTAAATTACTTTATGCAAAATTAGGCTCAAGTAGTTTAAATTTGTAGGAGTAAGATTAAATAATTTTAGGCTTAACTAGTTTAGTCAATTTCCACAATAGAATTCTAACGGGTGATTGTTGGACTCCTTAGGCATAATTGAATTTTAGAGAGAAATGCCAATCTAGGATCAAGGAGTCGTAGTAGCTTCAACCTAAGCAAACCAAGTAAGTGACCAATGCACGTGTCACACAATTATGCATGAGATTCACATAGTTTATTATCATGGCATAATATATGATGCAAGAAAAACTTCTGTGAATTATGCTTAATAATTCTGAAACATTTTGTAGTACATGGCATAGCTTTTATGACATGGTCTAAGAAGGCTTATAAATCATAGATTATCAATTTCATAACTATACAACATGTCATGGTCTTATGATAACATATCATAATATGGCAAGACATGGAATAGGTGAAATTTTAGGGTTATCAGAGCCCTAGGTTATAGATCTTATAGACTATCCTACGATGTAGGCTTGGCATGTTCCACGGTCCAATTATCGGTGCCTCGTCGTTGCCAGGTATACCTTATGTAGTATGAGGGATGTATGATCCTTGTGATATATTTAATGTGGTTGGCTTTAAATGATGCATGACATGATACTGTATGAAAATGTGTTGTGATGTGATCTGATGTAATGCATGTCTTTACGTTATGATATTAATGTTTTGTTTATCTGAATTATATGGTAGAATGTAGGGAATGTTATAAGTAAATTATAAGCTTAGTTAGAACCCTTAATGCACGTATTGTCGGTTGGTACCCTAGTAGAAGTAGACCTAGTTACGAAAAATAGAGTAAAAGATGGACAAACCATCCACGTAGACTTAAAAGTAGTGGATATGACAAATTTTGATGTCATACTAGGAATGGACGGGCTAGCAGAAAACTTTGCTAGCATAGACTGCCATAAGAAAGAGGTGATATTCATACCTCCAAACGGACTCACCTTTAAGTTTAAAGGGATCTCCACAGGTACCACCCCCAAAAATAATATCGATGATGAAAGCGAGACGCCTGATACAACAAGGGGGGTGGTCATTTCTAGCTTGTGCAGTAATCACAAAAGGAAAGGAAAAACCAATAGATACAGTATCCATAGTAAACGAATTTATGGATGTCTTCCCGGAGGACCTCCCGGGAATTCCTCCATCGCGAAAGGTAAACTTTGGAATAGAACTGGAACCAGGAACGGGTCCCATCTCTAAGGCCCCGTACAGCATGGCACCAGCAAAACTAAAAGAACTTAAATCGCAACTGCAAGACCTATTAGATTTCGTTCGACCTAGCGTGTCCCCTTGGGGTGCGCCAGTGTTGTTTGTCAAAAAGAAAGACGGCTCAATGCATTTATGCATTGATTATAGGGAATTGAACAAGAGGACGGTAAAGAACAAATACCCGTTATCCCGTATCGAGGATCTATTTGACCAATTGCGAGGGGCGACAGTGTTTTCTAAAATAGATCTTCGATCAGGATATCATCAAATTAAGATTAAAAATGAAGACATACCGAAAACATCCTTTCGAACCTGATATGGCCACTACAAGTTTGTGGTGATGTCTTTTTGTCTCACCAATGTCCCGCGGTATTTATGGAATTAACGAACCGAGTATTTAAGGAGTGCTTAGACTCATTTGTGATCGTGATCATAAACGACATCTTGATATACTCGAAAACGAACCTAGAACACCAAGAGCACCTTCGCAAAGCCCTAACTATCCTAACGGAGAACAAGCTGTATGCCAAATTCTCCAAGTGCGAATTTTGGCTACGACAGGTTTCGTTTCTGGGGCACATAGTGTCTAAAGATGGAATCTTTGTAGATCGCAATAAGATAGAAGCTGTCACGAAATGGAAACGCCCAACAACGGTCACCGAGATACAAAGTTTCTTGGGATTGATGGGTTACTCTCGAAGGTTTGTCCAGGACTTTGCTAGAATAGCCACGCCTCTCACCCAATTGACAAAAAAAAAGGTGTACCTTTCGTTTGAGATGATACTTGTGAGGCCAGCTTTCAAGAGCTAAAACAAAGACTAGTATCTGCCTCAGTGCTCACAGTTCCAGAGAGTTCTGTGAGATATGTGATTTACAGTGATGCATCCAAAAAGGGGTTAGGTTGTGTACTGATGCAACATGGCAAGGTTGTTGCGTATGCGTCATGCCAACTAAAGGATTACGAGAAAAACTATCCTACACATGATTTGGAGTTGGCAGCGGGGGTGTTTGCGTTAAAAATTTGGCGACACTACCTGTATGGCGAAAAGACCCAAATCTATACAGACCATAAAAACCTAAAATACTTGTCCACATAAAAAGAATGAACATAAGGTAACATAGATGGTTAGAGCTGGTAAAAGATTACGACATAGATATCCAGTACCACCCTGGAAAAGAAAACGTAGTCGCTGATGCACTGAGTCGAAAAGCAGTACACTCGTCGGCCCTCATCACAAGGGAGCCACAAGTGCGAGTTGATTTCGAACGAGCTGACATAGCGGTAGTAACCGAAGAAGTGGCAGCCCGAATAGCCCGACTGACAGTGCGTCCCACGCTCAAACAAAGGATCATAGACTCACAAAGCAAAATCCTAGACCAATTGAAAGTAGGCCCAGTGGACGGATTCTCTAAGTCAACAGATGACAGATTATTATGTCAAGGACGTTTATGTGTGCCACCCATGAGCAAAATAAAGAATGAAATCCTAATTGAGGCACACAAATCACCCTTCTCGATACCTCCAGGTGGAACAAAGATGTATCAAGACTTGAAACAACACTTCTGGTGGCGAAGTATGAAAAAGGATATCGCGGAGTACGTGAGTAAGTGTCTGGTGTGCCAACAAGTAAAAGCCCCTAGGCAGAAAACCGCCGGGCTACTACAACATCTAAGTATACCGGAATGGAAATGGGAAAACATTGTCATGGATTTCATAGTAGGCCTACCCAAAACATTAAAGGGCTATACGGTAATCTGGGTGGTTGTAGATTTTCTGACAAAGTCGGCTCACTTTCTAACGAGTAAGGAAACATATATAGTAGACAATTGGGTCCAACTGTATGTTAAAGAAATTGTGAGGTTGCATGGAGTACCGGTGTTAATTGTGTCGGATCGAGACCCGCATTTTACGTCGGTCTTTTGGCGCTGACTCCAAAAAGCGATGGGTACCCGCCTCGACTTTAGCACCGCCTTCCACCCACAAACGGATGGCCAAACGGAACGATTAAACCAAATCCTAGAAGACATGCTTCGGGCATGCGTTATGGATTTCACAGGGAGTTAGGACACTAAACTGCACTTAATGGAATTCTCTTACAACAACAGCTTCCAAGCAACCATCGGGATGGCACTCTTAGAAGTGTTGTATGGAAAACGAAGTAGATCCCCATTGTGTTGGGACGAAGTAGGAGAACGAGAACTTGTAGGACCCGAGTTGGTTTGCATCACCAATGAGGCGGTACAGAAAATTAGAGTAAGAATGCGTACCGCACAGAGTAGGCAAAAGAGCTACGCCAACGTTAGGTAGGCGTTGGAATTTAGAGTTCGAAGAGGGGGACCCAGTGTTCCTAAAAGTAGCTCCTATAAAAGGCATTCTAAGATTCGGACGAAAGGGGATGCTAAGCCCCCGATTTATTGGACTGTTCGAAATTTTAGAAAGAGTAGGTTCGGTAGCTTACAAACTAGCTTTACCACCTTCACTTTCAAGCGTACACGATGTATTTCACGTGTCCATGTTAAGGAAATACATTGCAGACCCTACACACGTAATAGACTACAAACTCTCGAAATCGAGGAAGATTTAAGTTATCAGGAGAAATCGATTAGAATCCTAGCCCGAGAAGTGAAAGCCTTATGTAATAGAAATATAGGTTTTGTTAAGGTACTGTGGCGTAACCACCAAATCGAGGAAGGTACGTGGGAACGAGAGGAGGAAATAAAGGAAAGTTATCCCGAGTTGATCCACGAGTTTGAGACTTTCGAGGACGAAAGTTCTTTTTAGGGGTAGGTAATGCCCAAAATAATAATAATAATAATAATAATAATAACAACAACAATAAAAATAATAAATAAACAAATAAAAATAATTATAAAAAAATATATACGTCAAAATAATAAAAATAATAAAAATAATAAAAATTCATAATTAAATAACTAAAAATGATTACTTAAAAATAAAAATAAAAATAAAATTTACCCACCTCCCTCCACTAACTTCTAGTCCCAACGAGATTCTCTTCCTCAACCCCACCATATTACAGTTCATCCAAAAATAAACAGAAAAAAAAATGTCTGAAAAAAGTGAAAGGGTGTTTCAACAAGGGACCTGGAGAGATTTTTTTTTTTTTCTGTTATTAGTTAAAATCCTATCTCAAATTTCCTTTTTCCTTTATAATGGTTAGAAGAAATCAATTAAGGATCAAATCTTCCTTCATATTTTCCTAGATAAGATCTTGTAATTATCAGATCCCATATTCAATTAATTAGATTTTTTTTTTATCATTGGAAGTTATAGGAAATAAGGTTAGAATCAATAAAATTTTAGTTGTCAGATCCCATATTCAATTAATTAAAATTTTTTTTGTTAGCATTGGAAGTTATAGGAAATAAGGTTAGAATCAATAAATTTTTAATTGGCAGATCCATAAATCAGTAAATCCAAACAATTAGCCAACAATATATGTTTACAGAATGAAAATAAATATAGAATTAGAGAAATATCTAATTTACATAACTGAAAATCTATTTACAGGAAAATAATTACAAACAAGGAGAAGGGAAGATTTGTTGAACAAAATTTAAAAATAAAACATGAAATATCAGATGACATGAAACTCTATTAAATTTTGTCTAACTGGAATTTCAACCATCTAAATTTGAAAAATAATTTTATAGAGTTCAAACTTGAAACTGATGTTATGGGCTCACATAGGTTGACTTGGATTTCAAAAGACGGAATCAAACTTTCATTAAGGATATATACATGACAACGACTTAAGCTAAGAAGGTAAGTGTCTCACCCGTCGTAGGTTACGTGTTAATTGTTGTATGTTGGCACGTGCCCGTGGATTTGAACGTGTCATTAAATTGTATGCTAGTTTAATGTGCTTAAGTATGAAATCATGTGAACGTGAATGTATGCTATGTATGCTGCTTAGTTTAACGTGATATGTTATGCATGTGATGATATGTGGTCCTTGAATGATTATGGCATGTTTGTATGTTATATGTGAATGTGAACAGCATAAATTGTATGACATGAAACACGGTAAACCGCCTGGAATCATAACCCCGATAGAAATGTGAATTGAAAATGAGAATGACATGAATCATGGAACGTGACAGGGGGGTTATGGTCATTAAAGATATATGTAGAAATAGGGGAACCTCATGCATTATGTGTGTTCATGCATCTGGGGGGATACCCCCATCCCATCACGAGGGTACGAACGCGTACATCCAATGGTAGGACAACGATCGTTATGCATTGCATAGCGCTGCTGTGACGGTTCTAGTTTTAATATCTTTAATGAAAGTTCAATTCCGTCCTTTGAAATTCAAGTCAACCTATATGAGCCCATGACATTAGTTTCAGGTTTGAACTCTACAACATTATTTCTCTAATTTACATTGGTCCATTGTTAAAAGTGTTGAAATGTTATATATCTATAATTATATTTTTTATTAAAAATCTTATTTTCATTGTTACTGTTATATAAGAGAGTAGATACAGCTATTTCAAGTTATTCTCCGCTTACTACTCTCTGTATTTACCCTCTGTGTTTACATTTACCCTCTGTGTTTACCTTTCCCTCCATATTTAGTTTGTGGTTTTTAATTTCCTAATCTTCTTTTTTTTATCTATTGCTTTCAATTCTGTTCTCATGCATTCCAAATTTATAGTGGATCTTTGTTTCCAAATCTTTCTTTATCTCCGTGTTTCCTATTTAGAAGTTTTCTTGGTCATTCTATCTTTAATCTATTCATGCATTCCAAATTTATAGTGGATCTCTGTTGCCAAATCTTTCCTTATCTCAGTGTTTCCTATTCATAAGTTTTCTTGGTCATTCTATCTTTAATCTATTCATTTGGTAAAAAATTAATCTAATATTACTAATAATCGTATAAATGATTGACATTTAGTTTCTAACTCAAACATAGACCATTGTAATAATTCAATGAAGATGTAACTATTGGTTGTGATTTCTAAAAAAAATAGGATAAAAGAAAATGAATTAATATATACCTTATTGATCAGATCTATCTTCACTTAAATCTAAGGTGAATCTCAACTTGGTAAAGACCATTCTCATTTTTTTCTCAAGTAAATCTGACCATTATTGTTTTTCTTTTTCTTTTATGAGTAAGGATGGGTTGAGGAGACATAATTGTGGGAAGGGATGAGAGGTTAGTAGATAGAAATGGGGAAAGTTGTTTTTTTTTTTTTTTTTTAAATTTAAATTTTAATTAATTAATTAATTTATTATTATTATTATTATTTTAACTTTTTTTTTTTGTTTATTTATTTATTTATTTTTGGGCTATTACATTATATACGTGTAATAGAAACTTTCGTCCCTGAAAGTGTTTTAATCTTGGAATAACTCGGGTTCTTATTCTAAGAGTTGTTTGTCAAGTCTTCAAGTACCACTAAGTAAAAATTCTTAACAAGTATACCCTAATCTGCATGAGTCATAAACATTTATTTGCATGCATAAAACTTTCATAAGCCTATCACTTTGTATTCATAAAATCTTTGATTCCTTATAAGGTGTCTTGTCTGATAGATAAGTAATTTAAATCTTAATTCATACTCCAAAAGGGCCTTTTGGTCATTTACCCTCAAATCTTGGTTTAATTCTTCAACATATTCCACTGACCTTGTAACTTTGTGTAATCCCTTTACACCATGACATAAGGCTCCTCATCAAATTTCATGTCATTTAGAGGTCACTTTGGTCATAAACTAGTGGTACATAATTATAGGGGCATTTTAGTCATTTTATACCTACACTTGGTTTAGCCCGTTATCATAACCTAATGATCACCAAATTTCGTACATAACCTTGTCATGCCATATTGAGTCTTCTTCTAAAATTTCATGGACAACATAATTCATCTAAGGTCTGTGGCTCAGACACTTCATTGAAATAAATGTTCACTTGTACAATAAGGTTGGAAAATATACATAGTTCCTCACTTGTTATTTTATTTTTTTTATTGTTATTTTTTATGTTGATACGTGCCCCGTGGTTCTTCACGTGTCATATATATTGCTATGTGTGAATTGTCTGTGGAGCGATATGCTTCTTATATGGTACGATGTGTTCAAGGATATGTATGAGATTGGATACGAGAAGGATGCACAAAACGAAATGTAACAATAGGAGTAAAATACGTTCATGAAACGTTAAGATTAGGTTACATACTGGAGTGATATGGATAAGAGAGATTGATGGAAGAATACAGTTAGGTTATGGGTAGAAAGACATAGGTTTGTGATAGATTGCTAGAACGATAGTGATGGTGTTAATATAACACATGCGGAAGCAATTTGGATCTTAGGCACTCTAAGTACATCAATTATAGTAAATTAGCTAGCATGTTCAAAGGCATTAAAACTCAATGAGTTTGAATACTAACCTTTTGTCGCTCAAGTTTCTTTTTCCTCACGAACCGGTTTCAAACCACCACTAATGTCTTCTCCACTATACTCCGGCCTTAGAACAAGATTGTGGAATCCGATGAGTGACTAAACTTGGGAGGGATTTAGTATATACGAAGAGAGAGTTTTGTAGAGGTTTTTCTCAAGGTTTTTCCCAAGGAATACCTTCCATCACCATGATCACTCTATTTATAGAGTCATGTTTGCATGTTCATGCAAATTTGAGATCACCAAATTTTGACACTCAAAATTCCACTCAGTTGGGATTATGTGGTAAGCATGCAAGTTTGAGTTCACCAAATTTTGACACCTCAAAATGCCACTAACTCAAACATGTATTTTTCCATTAAATGAAGTCAACATTTTGACTTTCTTCATTTTGATTCAACAATTAATTTGAATAATTAATTTTAAATTAAAGTAATATTAAATGATTAATTAAACTATTTAATTAATATTTAATATTAATTCAAATGCCAATCCCAATCAATTTCGACACATATTTGATTAAGATATTTAAATCTTATTTAAATATCCCAGATTCTCTCTTTTTGTTTAATTCGTAAATAAAATAAAAATGCAGTTAAATATATCGTATATATGTAGCGCATATTCCCTAATTTGAATTCGAACTCACTCGTCACACTATTCTATGGTTTAGTCCGATTTGAGCTAGGAGAGGGACCTAATGGATCTATAGGTCATGGGCACCAACGATCCAAGATTAACCGGTTAAACTCACTATCCTTATTAACCAACATTCGTTAACTACTAGGACACTCCACTGTGGCCTAGTAGTTGCACTCCCCTCACTATAGATATATTTTTGTCCATTTGATATAACCATGATTAGTAAGTCGATCCTTCACAGCTTGTTCGTAACTAGAGCTGGATCAATTTACCGTTTTACCCCTTAAGTTACTTCTTGTTCCTTATGTCTCACTGATTCTCTAATGAACAATTGGTTTGTGGTCCAACCAGGAAACCGAATCCCTCTAAGGCCAATGAGAGGGTGGGGCCCTTGTTCAAGACCTAGAGTCAGTGCTTAAGGGAACTACATCTCTTCTATCCTTAAAAGTGGGTAGGAGTGAATTCCATCTTCACCCCACGTCCCCAACCATTCACCCAGTCTTACCCCTGAAATAGGAGGCCTATTGAGTTGGCAAACTCGAGCCACTCTCACCCATGCAAATCTAAGGATAATTCTGAATAACCAGGAGTTCATGGTTAGATCAGGATTAAAATCGAGTTACCTTGGTCATCGAATGAAAAGAAAATCAGTCTCAACAGTAAACGACATTATAAAGTGAGAGTGATTTTCTTCATGGTTCGATCTTATGCAATACTCATTGCATAGGACACCCCCACTCACATGTCTCCACATGTACAATTTAGTGATCACATTGTTTATGTCATATACAAAAGTGGGCGACATCCATAGTGTCCTCAGGATAAGGTACTCAGCCTTATCCCCATACTAAAGATCATTTTGACTATATACTTGAACTTGATCCACTCTTATGTCTCTAGATATAGTTCAAGTAATCATACTATAGTCAGAGTGTTCTTAGTTTATTGGATTTAGAATAATAATCGTAAAGTTCATTTTATTCAATAACAATCTTTACGGAATAAACAACAACAATAACTTTATTGAAAATAGAATATGTTCTTGTTTACAAACTATGAGTTTTAGAACATAAAACCCAACAATATATATGATAAAAAATAATATAGTACTAAATATCCTTAACACCCCCCGGCAAGCTTAGCGTCAGATTTGAATGAACATGAAGCTTGTATCTGAAAATTCAAAGAGAGGTCGAGAAACACTTTTCGTGAAAATGTCAACGACCTGATTTGGAGGTGGCATAAAGAAACACTTTCTTGGCCATCGCAAACTGCAGAGGGATCGTCGCTCAGCAACGATGCTGTCTTGACTTCAGCGAGAATATATCTAACCCATGAAGAGGGATCGTCACTAAGTGACAAAGCTTCCTTGGCTCCGATGAGAATATGTATAACCCAAGAAGTAGAATGGGGGAACCTAGAGCTAGGGACAAAGACAATGTTGAAGCTGGAAGAGTCGCGAAAGTGGGTGAATGAGCCAATTTTGGCGAGAAGGGCTGCGACACTTGGTTGGCGAAGAGGCCAGTGCGACTCCCAGATTCCAAAGGTAAATCTCTATAGAAGGTTGATTGGCTTATCGAGATTTCGTATATTTCCAAAGAGAACAGTTATGAGGATCCTAAGATTAGGGTTTCTGTGAAGGATGAAGGGTTGATTGGGTAGAAAATGAGAGAGACTATGTTGGCTAAGAGGAAACCGATTGTGTTGGAGAAGGTGAGGTTATATGTATAGAGTAAGGCAAAGGGTGATTTGGAGTTGAAAAGGGTGGAGCTGAAGAGTAATCAATCGACTCCGCCTGTGGCAGCCATGGAGACTGCCCCAGTGGCGTCAAAGCTAGTAGTGGTAGTGGGGAAGATCAATAGAGGACTCAAAAGTCATTGAAAAGAAAGGATATGGGTTGTTAAATCGAAAGGGCTTTGATACCATGAGAATGTTTACTTAATCCACCGCCTAATGGTGTGAAAGTTATCTATTTAAATGAAATAAATTACAAGGATATGAAAAGAGTAATAAATGGAAAGATACCTATGGTATGTTCTATAATAAAATATCAAATACGATATATATGATAAACTATAATTTAGTACTAAATATACTTAATAGTATAGATGACAAAGAAATGCTTAAAAAGAATTGAAATTTACTACTTATATCAACCAGATGAACTTTCTTTTTTGTTGGGTTAACCATAAGAACTTCAAGATTAAATGTGTTTTTCTTGGAGCAATT
Source organism: Cucurbita maxima (assembly GCF_002738345.1). Taxonomy (NCBI): domain Eukaryota; kingdom Viridiplantae; phylum Streptophyta; class Magnoliopsida; order Cucurbitales; family Cucurbitaceae; genus Cucurbita; species Cucurbita maxima. Next base: position 90,578 of record NW_019272087.1, on the reverse strand, counting down.
TTATGTTCGATGACCTCTTGAGAATTTTCGTAACAAACATGTGAGTGAGAAAAAGACATGTTGGAAGGCCTCATGTTTATTTGTGGAGATAGTTTTCACTCTTAGAAGCAACAAGTAAATAATCTTACAAGGCCATTAACTGCGGAATCCAGAGTTCCAAAGCATGCACATGGGTTGATACAAGTAGAAATTTGAAACACAACCAAATTAAGAACTATAAATTCCCAAAAGTTCCTCCCACTTTTATTAGACTTAAATATACAACATCTTTTAAGTCTAAAGAAACCCCACTAACTCCCCATAGAAATATTACATGTGAAAGCAAGCAAACATACAAGGAAGAGAGAGAAAAGAAAAGAAAAGAAAAGAAAGGAAAAGAAAAAAAGAGTAGGTTTTGTTGGACCAAAATGAATAAGTAAAATTTATCATCAAATGCTGCCCAAATGCAGTTTTTAACATTGCATGGTTCAGAAAGCCAATGCGAGTTCTCTGGCCAAAATACCTCAAATGAAGCATGTTCATTCAAACGGTTAAAATTGCACCGATACAAAGTCGTATGCCAAAAGTTCATTTCGAATCTCCTGTAGAATTGGGCTCGCTTGACCAAAATGCATTCGTTCAAATCGTGTCTTTTGACTTTCAATGAGCATTTAAAATTGAGTTTGTTTGATAATTGTAAATAGTCACTTGCCATTTGCCTTCTGGTAAATGCCAATTTTCCCTACCGCTTGTCCATTGGATCCTACAAAACATGTGTTAATATTAATGCTTGATTCTAAAGCAAACAATAAGATAATACCCAAGCTGGTTAGAGTCTTCATTTTTTTAAACTACTCAAATTTGTTTTGTTGATGTTTAATCATTTGGATTTTGGTTCATTATATAGCAAAATAATAAATAAATAAATACTTTTTTTGAGAAGCTGATTTAAGGTTAATATCTATTATAAGGTTGGATATCATATTTGTTGCATAGTTGTAAATATCAATTCTTTTTCATTTGCTATTTTTGGTGGAGATCGAAAAACAAAGTTGTGTTAAACACAAACTAGATGGTTGCATTTTCTATATTTTCTCCTTAATTACCAGAGTTATAAATGGTTATTTTAACTATGTGTATCAATTTTTGATTCAGGTTAAACCAGAAGAAAAATAGATATGTTAATAAGAAGAGAGAATCAAAACAAAATCAAAATTTAAAAAGCCCGGTCCAATGTTCAAACATCCAAATTCATCGTTAGTCGATATTATCCGCTTTGTCCACTTTGGCACCTTATGTATCATCGTCTACTTCATGGTTTTAAAATGCATCTTTAAGGAGAGATTTCCACCCTAAATTTTCCTATTTAACCTCAGACCGTTACTACAAATTCAACTGACATTTAATGCGGAATTACTTTAATGAACCCTTATTATAAATTCCACATTAACTTCGTGTCTCATTTATTACCTCGGGAATAAACAAATACAAAAACAAGATGTAAAACATTATTGAATTAAATGCCCTATACTAACCAACGACCTAATAATTATAAATACAACTGAACCTATACTAACCTATAGTTTATTAATGCAAATACAACTCAACCTATAGTTTATTAAATGCAAATACAACTCAGTCCATGCTGACTTACACTACTGTCAAATGCAAATACAACTTAACTTATACTAATCTATACTATTGTCAAATTCAAATACTACTCAAAATATACTATTAAATTTAAAATGTGAAACTATCTTATGCATGTGTCATGTACTCGTGGTTGCGAAGCCTCTGTTAGTCTTACAGGGGCACCTTGCCTTTATGTGAAAAATTTAGTAATACGAGGCTTGAGTGTTTTAAGAATACTCAGTAAACGACCCCCTATCGAGTTTACGATGCAAGAACAGGCGAATGCAATGACGAGACCTAACATTCCAGTCTATTTTCCTACGATACTATTCTAAAGGGCAGCTTGGATGTGTACCATATAATCTACAGATGGCTCATACATGCGAGTATGGACCCACCAGTCGGTTCGCACACCCCTGGCCCCTTTTCTTGTCGGGCGAACATGCTATGTCGGATACGAGTATCCCCGAATGCATGAGCACACATTAATGCTTGAGGTCCAAATATTTTAACATTTTCAATATTATTAAATATAACCCCCGCTATCATTTTATTCATATTATACAATTTTTCATATCAGTTACCATATCGTTCATGCTTATATTGTGGCGAGCTGCTCATTAAAAGACAGCAAGTTCTCTTCCAAGCTTTTAGTTCTCTTGCGCTTCCTATTATTTTCTTCCTGCTCTCACCAGCTGCGAGCTACGAGCTGCTCAGTTAAAAGACAGCAAGTGGTATTAGAGCCAAGTTCAAGGTAGAAGAAGATGCACCAAAACACAAAGATGCACACGTCATGGGGTCCATAGCGGATAGGCTCATGTACTCCTCCACATCGCGGCGGAGTGCCAATGTCTCCGTCATCGCCACCAAGAGGCTGGCGCAGCGAAGATGAACGCCGAGTAGTCATCGAGCGCGTGATCAAGGAGACAACTGCCTTTGTGCAGTACCCGATGCCGACGAGGTCCAACTACAACGAGTAGGCTTTGTTGATGCGCGTCAACCTGCAAGCGCAAGGGTTGTGGCACACCATCAAGTAGAGGAAAGAGAAACGATCAAGTATAGGGAGCATTGACTGGCATTTGCAGCCATACTATGGGTTGTGCCTCCGGAGATGCTAGCGTCTCTCTCTACCAAGCGCACCATGCAATCGGCCTAGGATGGGATCAAATCCCACCGGGTTGGTGTGTAGCGAGTTTGGAAGTCCAACGTCGAGCTGCTGCGGAAGGAGTTCTCGGAGATCCTTTTTAAGGACGCCGAATCCGTCGATGATTTTTCCATGTGGATCACGGGGCTCGCCAACAAAATCACCACTCTCAGTGGGTGCATCAGTGAGATGGAGATCATGAAAAAGATGCTACAAGTCGACCCATATCACCTCGAGCAAGTCACGATTTTGATCGAGACATTGCTGGACGTGAATGATCCAACATTGGAAGAGGTGACCAGAAGATTGTACAACGTCGAGCAGGGTAAGAAGAATACCGCTTCAGCTATTGACAAGTAGGGCCATCTACTTCTCATTGAGGAGGAGTGGCTTGCATGCTTGAAGCTCCACGAGAACTTCGGAAAGAGCGGTGGGTCCTCAAGTGGAAAAGGTGGCAAGAAGTAGTGGAAACCTCGTGGGCGCGCGCACGGGAAAGTAGGGTAGCAAAAGAAGGAGTTTGCTGAGGCGGGCCAATTCGATGCTAGAACAGCGAGAAGAAAAGGCACTTGGGCAAAGATTGCCGGAGCAAGCCCAGGATAAAGGAGAAGGTCCATGTGACCCACTCCGAGGACGAAGAGCCAACAGTTTTCATGGTGAGCACATCGATGTTATCTATCATCCCCAATTTCATTTCAAAATCCACCAAAGCAATCGACGACGGCACTACTCCAGTGAGCGTTGTCGGTGAGGGGTCAATAGATCCCAAGGGAGAGCTTCAACTGCGCATGGTGGAGGCATCAGTTGGGGATCTGATTCAAGTGAAGGAAAAGAAAGTGTTTGTTCAGATCGGCAAAAGGGTAGAGGAGAGCGAGCACCTGTGATGGGTCCTTGACACGGTGGCAATAAACAATATGATTAGGGCTAGGTCTGCACTCTCAGAGCTCGACTTGGGGATTCAAGGGACAGTGAAGTTCGACGACGGCTCCATCGTCGATATCAAAGGGCGCAGCACAATCCTGTTCGTCGGCAAGGGCAGCGAGCACCGCAAGCTGACCGATGTAAACTTCATCCCATGGCTCAAAGCTAACCTTGTGAGCCTAAATCAACTCGATGAGGCCGGTTGCTACATTTACATTGAGCGCAGGCTGCTCAAGATTTGGAACGATCGACAATGTCTCCTCACTTAAGTTTGGCGCACTACGAACTGCCTATACATCACATAGTTGAAGATAGAATAGTCGGTCAGCCTCTTGGCTGGGACCAAAGAAGCAGCTTGGAGGTGGCACGCAAGGTACGGGCACCTGAGCTTTTTTGTTGTACAAAAACTACACAAGGAGGAGATAGTGTATGATTTGCCAGCAATCGAGGGCGTGAACAGGCTTTGCGATGGGTGTCTCATCAGCAAGCAGAAGCACTACCCTTTTCTGTCTTAGGCATCCTACCACGTTGGTGAGTCGTTGGAGCTTGTACACAGTGATCTCTGTGAGCCCATCAAGCCGATGACCCCAGGTGGCAAGACTCTCTTTCTCCTACTGATCCATGACAAGAATCGCTTCATGTGGCCAATCCTACTGCAAGTGAAGAGTGAGGCCACGAAGGCGATTAAGCGCATTCAAACGCCTGTGGAAGCCGAATGCAAGAAGAAGATGCAAGTGCTGCGCACGAACCTATGTGGAGAATTCTCCTCAGTGAGATTCGGCAAGTACTGCGACGAGCTCCACGTGCAGCGACACCTAAACCAGAGCATCGTCGGGACGACAAGATCAATGATGATGACTGTCCTGATTCCCGAGAGGTTCTGGGGAGAGGCGGTCATGACGGTTGTCTACTTCCTCAACCAGTCGCCAACGTGAAGCCTCGATTGGAAGATGCCACATGAGGTATTGTACAACAAGAAGCCTGCGGTACATCATCTTCGAGTGTTCGGTCGCGTCGTGTACATGACGATCACGCGTTCCCACCTCGCCAAGCTCGATCTCAGACGGTTGAAGGTCGCCTTCATTGTCTACAAACCCAGAAGAAAGGCGTACAGGCTCTATGATCCTACAGGGGGACGAGCTCATGTATCCTGCGACATCGTCTTCGACAAGAACACCTCTTGGCGGTGGAACGATGTGATCGAGGCAGATCAGAACCCAGATCAATTCATGGTGGAGTACCTCATCACCGAGCCGGGAGAAGAAGGAGTGCAGCACCAAGACATTAACACGGCTGCCAGCAACTGCACCGGGCATGTTAGATAAAACCTGAGTTTTACCGTTTTTCTTATTCACACGATTTCAGAAAATCGTCAGTTTGACCATTTGACAAATCACGTCGAATGGATCACCATAGTTTTAAACTGAAATTTTGTAGGGAGTGGCACAGATTTAGTTGGCCACTCTCAGCCAATTTTAGAATCCTTCTTAGGATATTTGTTCAGAAAAATAAAACAACCTGAACGCAGTCAGAGTTATTTTTCTCTCTCCTTTTTGTTACGCATTTTCCCAATTTTCTCTCACCGAAATTCTGTGAAAACCAACAAGTGGTATCAGAGCCAAGTTGAAGATCGGTGTATATCATTACAGAGGAGCCAACCTATCAACAAACAAGTTGAATAGCTCAAGTGGTTAGAGCTTTGACCGAACATCACAAAGGTCTTAGGTTCGAGTAGAAGAAAATGCGATGTGTAAAAACACACACATCGTGGGGCCCATCTCGGGCAGGCTCAACTCACTCTTCCACGTTGTTGCCGTGTGCTGACAACAGGCGCAAGGGGTTATGGCATGCTGTTGAGCCAGAGGAAGGAGAAACGATTGAGTATCGTGAGATCGGTTGGCGTTTGCCGCCATGTTACGATCTGTGCCCCCAGAGCCACCAAGCGCACCGCGCAATCGGCCTGGGAGGGAATCAAATCCCGTTGGGTCGGTGTACAGCGAGTGCGGGAATCCAACATCGAGCAATTGCGGAAGGAGCTCTCGGAGATCCACTTTAAGGACGGTGAATCCGTCGATGATTTTTCAATGCGGATCACGGGGCTCGCCAACAACATCACCACACTCGGTGGCAGCATCAGCGAGACAGAAATCGTGAAGAAGATGCTGCAGGTTGTCCCTGATCACCTCGAGCAAGTTGCGATTTCCATCGAGACATTGCTTGCCGCCATATTACGATCTATGCCCCCAGAGATGCTGGCATCTCTCTCCACCAAGCGCACCGCGCAATCGGCCTGGGAGGGAATCAAATCCCGTCGGGTCAGTGTACAGCGAGTGCGGGAATCCAACATCGAGCAGTTGCGGAAGGAGCTCTCGGAGATCCACTTTAAGGACGGTGAATCCGTCGATGATTTTTCAATGCGGATCACGGGGCTCGCCAACAACATCACCACACTCGGTGGCAGCATCAGCGAGACAGAAATCGTGAAGAAGATGCTGCAGGTTGTCCCTGATCACCTCGAGCAAGTTGCGATTTTCATCGAGACATTGCTTGACGTGAATGACCTAACGGTAGAAGAGGTGACCGGAAGACTGCATAACGTCGAGCAGCGGAAGAAAAATACCATTTCAGCTGTCGACAAGGGGGGTCGTCTACTCCTCACTGAGGAGGAATGGCTTGCACGTCTAAAGCTCCGTGACAACACCGGCGAGAGCAACGGGTCCTCCTCCAGCCGCAAAGACGGTAAGAAGCCATGGATCTCCCACGGGCGCATGCGCGGGAAAGATGGGAATCAAAAGAAGGAGTCGACCAATGGCAGGCCAATCTGCTCGAACTGTGGGAAGAGAGGACACCTAAGCAGGAATTGCTGGAGCAAGCTTAGGAACAAGGAGAAGGCCGAAAAGGCCCATGTGGCTCAATCCGAGGAGGACGAGCCAGCTCTCTTCATGGTAAATGCATGTGTCCCCATTGTCGATTCCAAATCCACGGAAATGGAGGTAATCAACAACGATGTTGAACTCGAGAAAGAGCTTCAGCTGGGCGTAGCAAAGGTGGCACCAGCTAGGGAGCCAATTCAACTGGAGGAGGAGTGAGTGTTCGCTCAGATCAGCGAGCGGGACGAGCAACACAAGGACCGGCGATGGATCCTAGACACAGGGGCAACAAACCATATGACCGGGGCTAGATCTGCATTCTCCGAACTCGACTCGGGGATCCGCGGGACGGTGAAATTCGGCGACGGATCCGTCGTCGAGATCGAAGGACGCGGCACCATCCTATTCGCCAGCAAGGGAGGCGAGCATCGCAAGCTGACCGACGTCTACTTCATCCCGAGGCTCAAGGCTAACCTTGTGAGCCTGGGTCAACTCGATGAGACAGGCTGTTTCATCTCCATCGAGCGCGGATTACTCAAAATTTGCGATAATCAACGACGGCTGCTCACACAGGCAAGGCGCACGACAAACCGTCTTTACATCCTGGAGTTACAGATAGAGCAACCTGTCAGTCTCTCGGCCAAGACCGAAGAGGTATCTTGGAGGTGGCACGCAAGGTACGGGCATTTAAACNTTCCTGCTCTAGAAAAACTACAGAAGGAGGAGTTAGTGCACGGTTTGCCAGCAATCAAAGGCGTGAACAAGCTGTGCGACGGGTGCCTCATCGGCAAACAGAGGCGCACACCCTTTCCGTCTCGAACATCCTATCGAGCCGATGAGCCGTTGGAGCTTGTACACAGCGATATCTGCGGGCCCATCAAGCCGGCGACCCCAGGCGGTAAGAGTCTCTTCCTTCTGTTAGTCGATGACAAAAGCCGCTTCATGTGGCTGACCCTGCTGCAAGCGAAAAGTGAGGCGGCAGAGGCGGTTAAGTGCATTAAAGCGCGAGCGGAGGCCGAATGTGAGAAGAAGATGCGAGTGCTGCGCACAGACCGAGGCAGAGAATTCACCTCGACAAGTTTCGGTAAGTACTGTGACGAAATCGGCATACAACGACACCTAACGGCGCCCTACTCCCCCCAACAGAACGGAGTGGTGGAGCGCCAGAATCAGACCATCGTCGGGACAGCAAGGTCATTGTTGGTGACGGCCGGGATGCCTGGGAGATTCTGGGGAGAGGCAGTAATGACGGCCGTATATCTCCTCAATCGGTCACCAACCCGAAGCCTTGACGGGAAGACACCATATGAGGCCTGGTACAACAAAAAACCAGCGGTACATCATTTTCGCGTGTTCGGCTGCGTCTCTTACATGAAGGTAACACGTCCCCACCTCGCCAAGCTCGATCCTAGGGGGCTGAAGATCGTTTTTATCGGCTATGAACCCGGGAGCAAGGCGTACAGACTATATGATCCTGTAGGGGGGCGAGCTCACGTGTCTCGCGACGTCGTCTTCGATGAAAGTACCTTCTGGCAGTGGAATGACGTGATCGAGGCAGACCATAATCCAAATCAATTTACGGTGAAGTACCTCGTCACTGAGCCGGAAGAAGGAGGAGCACAGCATCAGCAGCCGTCACCGCCGCCAGCAGGTGCAACCCCTGAACCAGTGGAATTCGCAACACCACGGACTGCGAATTCGACGTTGGATGCCGATCACGATACTGATCTGGAGGCCAGGTACCGGAGGATGGACGACCTAGTAGGAGGAGGTGAACCACCTGGACTGGCAGTGCGCGAGCTCGAAGAAGTGGCCGAACTACATGCCATCAGTGCAGATGAACCGAACACCTTTGCCGAAGCAGAAAAGAACCCGTGCTGGCTGAAGGCAATGCAGGAGAAGATGACATCCATCACCGAAAATCAGACGTGGAGTCTGGAGGATATGCCGCCGGGACACCAAGCCATAGGGCTCAAATGGGTCTTCAAACTGAAGCGCAACGAAAAAGGAGAAGTTGTGAAACACAAGGCCCGTCTGGTGGCGAAGGGCTACGTCCAGAAGCAAGGAGTGGACTTCGAAGAGGTATTTGCGCCAGTGCCAAGGTTAGAATCCGTTCGTTTCTTACTTGCAATTGCAGCACATTACTCTTGGGAGGTTCACCATATGGACGTAAAGTCTGCTTTCCTTAACGGAGAGCTGAAGAAGACTGTTTATGTCCGACAACCACCTGGCTTCCTGGATAACAACAACCCAAATAAAGTATTGCGCCTGCACAAGGCACTCTACGGACTTCGACAAGCTCCACGAGCCTGGAACGCGAAGCTCGACAGTACCTTACTGTCACTGAAATTCAAACGTTGCGTCTCTGAGCATGGCATGTACACGCACGGCCATGACAAGAAGCGACTAATCGTGGGAGTGTACATCGACGACCTCATAATCACTGGAGGTGACATGGAAGTCCTCGGAAGGTTCAAAAAGGAGATGTCGAAAAACTTTGAGATGAGCGATCTCGGCGTGCTCAGCTACTATCTCGGCATCGAAGTGCAACAGAATTCTACCGGCATCTCCATCTGCCAAAGTGCATACGCAAAGAAGCTGCTGGACACAACTGGACTTGTGGACAGTAATCCTACAAGGACGCCAATGGAGGCCCGACTCCAACTAAGGAAGGCTGGCACTACGACGACAGTCGACTCCACCAATTACCGCAGCATTGTCGGGAGTCTGTGCTATCTGGTAAACTCTCGTTCTGATCTTGCTTATTATGTTGGATATGTGAGCCGGTTTATGGAAGCACCTAGGGAGGAGCATTTAGTGGCTATCAAGCGCATCCTGCGCTATGTAGCCGGAACCAGAGGCTGGGGTGTAAGATACTGCGCAGGGAGCAGAAAGGAGAAACTCAAGCTAGTTGGCTACAGTGATAGTGACATGGCCGGTGACGTTGATTATCGTAAGAGCACTAGCGGAATGATCTACTTTCTCTCAGGCGGCGCAATCTGCTGGCAATCAACAAAACAGAAGGTAGTTGCTTTGTCTTCCTGTGAAGCAGAATACATCGCCGCTTCGATGGCAGCAACACAAGGGATCTGGCTTGCGCGACTAATGGAAGAACTCATCGGGAGAGAAAGTGATCCACCAATGCTATACATAGACAACAAAGCTACGATCTCCCTGATCAAAAATTCAGTTTTGCATGAACGAAGCAAGCACATAGAAATCAGATTCCACTACATTCGAGAATGTGCAGATCGAGGGCTCATCAAAATTGATTACATCCGAACAGAAGAACAACTTGGAGACATCTTCACCAAGTCCCTGGCGCGGGTGAAATTTGAAGAACTACGCTCAAAGATCGGAGTTCAAATAGTAAGGTAGATATACTACAGGTTTTAGGAGGAGATTGTTAGATAAAACCTGAGTTTTACCGTTTTTCTTATTCACACGATTTCAGAAAATCGTCAGTTTGACCATTTGACAAATCACCTCGAATGGATCACCATAGTTTTAGACTGAAATTTTGTAGGGAGTGGCACAGATTTAGTTGGCCACTCTCAGCCAATTTTAGAATTCTTTTTAGGATATTTGTTCAGAAAATAAAACAACCTGAACGCAGTCAGAGTTATTTTTCTCTCTTCTTTTTGTTACGCATTTTCCCAATTTCCTCTCACCGAAATTCCTTGAAAACCAACAAGGCACGCCTACGCCAACACCAGGCACAACTCCTGCTTTGCCCCCTGAATCAATGGAGTTTGCAACATCATGTACTGCGGATTCGACGCTGGATACAGATCACGATGATGATTTGGTAGCTAGATACTGGAAGATTGAAGACCTACTAGGAGAAGGTGAACCACCGGGATTGTCGACGCGCACGCTCGAAGAAGAAGTGGCCGAACTGCATGCCATAAGCGCCAATGAACCGAACTTTTTCAGTGCCACTGCATCCTCTGCCACCACGTCCGGTACCCAAACCCTATCGGTGGCACCACTTCCTTTTCCACCACATTCGTTGCGTGGATGAACCGAACTGCATGCCAACATTTTGATGGATTTGTGAGGTATTGTCACTACCTCCTCTACCACCACGTCCATGACCTTTTTTTCTTTGATATGGCTGTCACGTCCGCTCGTACCTGAAAGAAGAGTCATCTCCATCTTCTTCTTTGTCTTCGTAGCCAAGAAGTTTGTCCTCATGGACCTAAAGATGATCTACAACCTCCTCAACTGACATGTTCTTGAGGTCGCCGGATTGCTTGATGGAGGTAACAGTTTGCATGAATCTTGGGGGAACATCTCGAAGAAACTTTTTAACGACGGAGATCTCCTCCACCATGTCGCCTAATGAATGGGTGTCGTTGACGATTGTCGTTAACTTCATGGCAAATTCGTCTATTGACTCACCGTGCTTGACGCGAATAGCCTCAAACTCACTCTTCAAGGTCAGCACCTTTACTTCCTTGACAAGTTCTACACCCACATGCATTGTTTGTAGCATCTCCCACGCTGCATTTGCCAAGTCCTTCTCTGCAAACATGAGAAGGATGTCCTCCAATATTGCTTGGTAGATGACGGCAAGAGTCATCCTGTCTTTACGCTTCTCAGCGTCCTCACCATGTTCGATGGAATCTCACACACCTTGGGCCTGTAAGTTAATACGCATCTTTATCGACCATGTTGCATAGTTACACTTCGTGCGTAACAGGTACTGGAGCGTTACACTCCCTCCCTTCCGCTTCTTATCGTTGTCACATCTCCTCCGGCAACTTTGTATGGCGACAATATTTTCTTCGGCATCCTAGCTCTGATACCAAATATTGGAAATGACCCAAGATCGAAATATGTCGAAACAAATAAAAGAAGCAAAACAAACAACTTGAGGGTTGAGAGAGCTTGTGAAGAGAGGAAACTTAAACACTTAGTTTTTCAATTCTCTTTGTTATTTTTAAAATAGCAAACGTATTTATAGTGGATGAAGCACGACTACTAATAAATCTTACCGATCAAAGACTAACAATTTTCCTATATCAATTCAAGCCAATAACTTCTAAACAATTATCCTAAAAATAACATCAACAAATAAAACTACAAATTACAATCTTTTACTTCGGTAGAAACACTCTTATTTGTACTCCTTCAAATTGTTCTTGTATTTAACTTCCAAAACAAGTGCTCCATGCCCAAAATATGCAAACCCAAGACGTACTTTTCTCTTTTGCTATTGAATCTTGTTCTTTTCTGTTACTTATCAATGAAGCCTGATGATTTTAGTTGTGTTCTTTGCAGTCCCCATGCTCCTAAAACGATGTCCTTTGCTTTCATTTATGTTACCTAGAATAAAAAAAAAAAAAATCTTAAAATTGATTCCAACAAAAACAAACGAGATAAGATATCAATTATCATCTTATTGGTACATCTAGATTGACTTAAACATACTAATTAAGGTTGTATAGAAAACCTAAAAACTCGAAAAACTTGAAAAATCCGACCAAGCTAACTCAAAATTGGGTTACATAGAATATTGAGTTGGGTGGTTATTTTTTCTTTGGTTTGGTTTTTGGGCTCAAAGAAGTATATTTTCGGTCAACACGAACCAAGCCAGGTCCAATACTTTGAGCTTCAGCCTTCCACTTTTGGGTTTTCTTTTTATTCTTTCAACACTGTTGCTACTCTCGATCTTTCTTATCCGCAAGCTACCTCCTACCATCGCTCGTTGCTTATAGTTGCATGCTACTCTTGGTCTCATTCTCAATCACACGAACAACCAACCAACCAACCAATCATAGTAACTAGTCACACGACCTAGTTTAAAAATGATCAAAGGCATGGTACAATATGCAATGGTGTAAAAGAAAGGTAGCCCACAAAAATTAGAACACATAAAATAATCTGTCCTAGTTTAACAACAATTAAAGGCATGGTACCGAGTGATTTTCCCATTTTAACATACCCGTGTATAATATGCAATGGTGTAAAACTGAGTTTGGACCACTTTCAAACGTGCCCTAAATTTGAGGCAACACTTTTGGAAGGTTTTAATTTCTCAATAGCTTATATAATTCCATTTAAGGTTTTTTGGCCAAAGCATGAAATTTGGCTTCAAGACGGATGCAACTATTCGCACTGCATTTGGGGTGCAGATGAGAAGTTTTTCTTTATATAATAGTCGAACAAAGATATTCGAGCTCATTCATCCATAGAATCCTTAGACAAATCCATCACCTTCGCCTTACATCTTGTTACTATACAAGTAGTGTACTTGATGTAATACTACTCTAACAAAGTGTCTATTAATTGTTTAAGTTCTTAAATATATGGAAACATTTAATATAAAAATGTCTACATCTTTATAAAATATTAAAGTTGTTATTGAAAAATAAAATATTAACGTCAACCTTAAAATCAAAGTCTAGATTTTATAGAAATATTTCAAACACAAAAAATGGAGTAAATTTGAAATTTATACACTATTCTTGAAAATGAAACACAAATAAATTCTGTAATGGCAAAAAAAAAAAAAAAAAAAAAAACTCGATCGCCATAAAATACGCATTCACATCTCATTGCACCACGTGTCATGCTTGCAACCAGAAACTTCTTTCATTTACGCGGCTTAGTCGGCTAGGCTCGACTTCACGACTCATAATCCAGCTACTCGACTCACAAAAGGTTATTCTACCTAATTTTTGCTATTTCGACTATCCTAAATCTTAAATTGACCTTCTTTAAAGAAATTAAAGTCGGGATATAGTTCAATTTCTCTATTTATGTTAAACTGAGTTAAGAAATTGTAGTTACTAACAAAGCGAGATGGACGTTCTAATAGAAAACGACGACTGATAATACTAGGAGAAATTTCAAGGGACGAAAAGCAAACATACTTGAATTTAGGGAGAACGCCGGCTAAGGGCAACCAAGTAAGTAGTCTTATTATCAGATAGGTTGAACGACTTGTTTAATGTATGACGACATGTGCCTAGTGGCCCTTGCATGTGTCATTTATTCTTTATATTTATGATGTTGTGACTATATTTTATGATGATGAATTATGATGTATGATGATGTTATTCTTTGATGTGATGATGGTATACAATGTTATATGATACGTTAGAAGACATGATAAGTTTATGATATGAAATATGTTTGACATGATAAGATATATGATATGATATGATATGATATGATTGACAAGCAATGTGATGAGTTGACATAATGCACAACTCCGATATACACATTGGAAAGTTATATCTCTTTATCTTTTATCTTTTGCAATTATTTAGGTTTTAGATATATTACCTAAAATTAGAATCCATTGAAAATGGACAAAAGTAACTCCCTAAACATAATAAAAAATTGGGAATAAATGTTAACCGAAAAAACACAAATAGGAAAGGGAAAAGTTTAGCAAAGAAAATACATAATAAGGAAGATTTGGTGGAAAATTAACTGGAGTAAATACGGAGAGAAAAAGGGAAAATTTGACAAAGTAAATACAGAATAGAGAGGAGAAAAGGGAAGAATGGGTGAAGAAGTAAAAGAAGAAAAAAACAAAGAAAATACACCAAAGTGAAAAATGGGAGATATGGAATTGATTAAACTGTCTATCAAATAGTATGTGTAATTCAAAAATAGATTAAAATTTACGAAAGATAATTGTGAACCTAGTTTAAAGAAAAGGAAATCAATCTAGCCCTTTTAAGAGAAAAAGTAAGAGTAGATTAAAAAAAAAAAAGAAAGAAACCGAGATTAAAAAAAAAAGGTGAGGATTGTGAACATAATTAAAAGGACAAAAAGGAACCCGTAAGAGAAAAGAAAATATCTAATAAATGTTAAAGAGTTTTGGATTACATAAAAATAATATTATAAAAAACCTTAATAAATATTTTAAGAATCTATTCATGCAAAGACTCTAATGTTAGCATGAAGTTTAACCCATAGACCAATGTACATTAGAAAAATAATTTTGTAGAAGTTCGAAGTTAAAACTGATGTATGAGCTCACATAGGTTAACTTGAATTTCAAAGGGCAGAATCGAACTTTCATGAAGGATAAATTTGTGACAACATTTTAAGCTAATCAGGTAAGTGGCCTTACTATCAGCTCGGTCGGAAGACTTGTCTTATGTATGACCACAAGTGCCCGATGGCTCGTACAATTGTCATTTATGCTTTATGTTATATGATGATGTGATGATGCCATATGATGGCATGATAACGTTAGATGATGATGTGTTGATGTTGTATGATGACTTGATGATGTTAGATAATGATGTGATTATGTTATATGATCACGTGTTGATGTTATATAATGATGTGATAATGTCATGTGATGAAGTGATGACATTATATGATGATGTAATGATTTTATATGATGACTTGATGACGTTAGATAATGATGTGATGATGTTATGATGTACATGATGTTGACATGATGTTGATGATGCATAATAATAAGATGATGCGACACGTATGATAATGAAATGACTTAATATGACGATGTTTTGTATTAAATGTCACGATGCATTATAACAAAAAAAATTTAAAGACACAACCCTGGGGATTCACACTCGCACGTGTGGATCGTGTGTAGGGAAATACTAAACATCCAATTTATCTAAGACTTGAGGCCATCCCTATGATGGTTTTTAAATGATAAGTCCCTAGATCATGACTTACATGTGTTTGCTTTCCCTGACCCCAATAGTGGGTCATTTACTGAGTATTTCTTAAAATACTCAAGCCATGAGCTACTTTTTTTTCGAGTAAAGGCAAGGTGTCCCTGTACGGCTGGCGATGACATCGCAACTTGAGACCATGACACATGCATAGGGTAGTCGCATTTATTTTTCTTAGACTTAGGCTAGAATAGAATGTTTTTAATATAAAGGTTTATTTCTTTTCTTTAGTCTTTTATCGTGTCATTTTAAAGGTGTTTTCAAAAAATGTAAGTCTATGACTGTGTTTAAAGATGAAGGTTATGTTTTATGATGAAGTTTTTAAATGTTTAATTTCGCATACGAGTTTAGATGATGATGACGGTAACAACTCTAGGTAAATGGAAATTTAGGGTCGTTATACCTCATGTATCATTGTGTGTTCATGCATCGGGATACCCCTTCATCTTTTACGATGGTATGAATGCATACACTACAAGGCAAGAAAACTATCATTATATTTGTTATAATGCTACGAAATTCAATATTCCTAACAGGTGTCTTACATCAATAGCTCCTAGATAATGCTCGTCTGACAAGAAAGGGGCCCAAGAGGTGTGCGAACCAACTGGTGAGTCCATACTCGTACGTGTAGACCGTATGTAAAATAGTAAATACACATCAAATTAACCCGCTTAGGATAGCTGCCTAAGAAATATAGACTGATATGATAAGTCCCACTCATGATTGTATGTGCTTGCATCTAACCTCAAGTCATATGCTACTCTTATTTTTCTATGTAAAGGCAAGACTCCCCTATACGGCGGATGGTGACATCACAACCTAGGAGACCATGACACATGCATAGGGGGTTTGCAAAATTTAAATTTCGAGACTATACGTTAGTATAGGTTAGTATGCATTTAATTTTGTAGCATATAGGTTAGTATTTCACTTTTTGGTATTTTATTTTAAGGACCTTCTAGAAAACAGGTAAGTCTATGACAACATTTTATGATAAAGTTTTGAATGAAGTATTTTTCACATAAAATATTTATGATAGGTATACAGTAACAACTTTAGGTTAAATAGGAATCTACAGTCGTTACACATTCTGAACACATAAAATAAAATGAATGTCAGAATTGTCTTTATTTGATTTGTTGTTTACTTTTGCATCAACTTTGAATGTCTTCACTTGTTTATCTCTCCAATATCCACGGTCACCTTAGAAAGTGACGATTCTTAATTAAAAAGAAGGAGAACCTCTAACGATCTATTGCAAGTCGAAGGCCAATGATTTAGGTAATAAGGGTGTTGCATGATGCAAAATTTTCAACCGCGCCTTCTTTTTTTATATATATATATCTACATTTATATAATTGATAGGTTTAAAAAAAAAAAAAAAAATCAACCATTGAAAGTATAATATACAACATTAAAAAAAAAAGTTATTATCGATATTCAACTTCTATGACGATTTATAAAAAAAATAATTATAGTTTGAATGTTAAATTAGAAGTTTAATACTTTAAGTTCAAAAGCCAAGAATTATTTAATGCTTAATGGTTTATAGAACTTCACTTTGTAACTTAATTTGTACCCATCTAACATAAATTTCTAATACAAGGAGCATATCCTTCCATTCAAACAAGAATACTGTAACGACCATAGATTTTTACTTATCTAAAGTCACTATCGTAATCATAACTTAATCATTTTGTGAAGAAATAAGCGTTTAAACTTTATCATAAAATTTAGACTTCATCTTAAAACACTGCAATAGAGTTACGTGTTCGAAAACATATTTAAAACGACACAACAAAATATTAAATGAAATAAATTAGCATTATAGTTAAAAACACTCTATTCTAATCTAACTCTAAGAAAATAAATACTACTACCCTTTGCATGTTTCATGGTCTCAACATCTATGTAGTTGTTAGTTGTATAGAGGTGTCTTGTCTTTACCTGAAATAGCAGTAGCACGTGACTTAAGTATTATAAGCAATACTCAGTAAGTGACCTTGGGGTTAGATGCAAACACATACAATCATGTGTAGGACATGTTGTAAAAGTCTATATTCCTTAGGTGTCTATACTAAACGAGTTAATGAGATGTGTATTTACTGTTCTACAAACGGTCCACACCTGCGAGTATGAACCCACCAGTCGGTTCGCACACCTCCTAGGCCCCTTTCATGGTCAGACGAGTATTCTCTAGAGCTGTTGATGTAGGACACCATCAGACATAGCGACTGTCGTAGTATTATAATAAACATAATGATCATTTTTCTGCCTCGTCATGTACGTGTTTGTATCATCGTAAAAGAGGGATATTCCTGGATGCATTAACATACAATGATGCATGAGATTCCAACATTTTTATTCATTATCATGAAAGACAACTCCTTCCATTTTTCATTCATATCATATAATTTTTATTATAGTTTCCTTACATAAATTGGGGTTATGCATTATGTCCACACATTTTTGTCGTATATCATTCATATCGTGCAACATGTCATATTATGTCATATCATACATACATCATGTCATCAACATATCATGTAGTATATCGCAAAACGTGATATACCATAACATTTATCATATCATCAGTACATCATCATATCACGTGTCATAACATTCACGTATCATCTCATAGTCACGTTGTATCACGAACATATCATGGACTTATCATATCGTAAACATATCATAGTCATATTGTTTTTGTAAACATATCACAGTCATATCATTTCATAAATAGATTCTTATCACATCGTTTCATAAATATATCCCAATCATATTATTTCATAAACATATCATAGTCATATCATTTCATAAATGTATAATAGTCATGTCATTTCATAAACAAATTCTTATCACATCGTTTCATAAATATATCCCAGTCATATCATTTCATAAAGATATCTTAGTCATATCGTTTTATACACACACCATAGTCACATTGTTCCGTAAACATTTCACATATATCAAGCATATATCACGTATAGAACCACAAGACACATATCATCATACAAACATCAACTTTTAACCAAACCGATAGTAAGGTCACTTACTTGGTTTGCATTAGCAAGCATTCTCCTTATACTCGAGTACAATTGACAATGTCAATTCTAGATATCGACCTTAAGGCAAGTGCTACATATTAATTCATGTCATATTACTCGGTTCAAAACTACTAAATAATTTTTTATTTTATATTTTATTTTTTTTATTACAATTATTATAGGTTACCACTCCTCTAATAGAGTTGAGTTTGAGTTATGTCAAAGTTGAAAATGAAAAATGTTGTCATTTGTTAATAAAAAGTGAAAATAAAAACTCATACAATTATGCTATAATTTTACTTATGAACTTTCCTTGGAATATCATATTCAAATTAAGTCCTTACTTAATAGTCAATCACTAGTAAATCCGAAATTGAATTATTATCCTCCCGGAACAAAGAAATTTCATGCGCTGTTCTTAAGAGCCTCAGCACTATCTCCGTTTTCCTCTATTTCATCAAAGTAGTCCTGTCGAGCATTTCCAGCCCACATCAGGGCAACCAACCAGAAGAGGGATGAATCCAGGGATAGAAATGCACCACCACCCAGAAGACCAGTCTTAGCAGTCGGGCATGCTGTCTTGAGATTCTGATGAACATTGCGAGTCAAGTGAATTTGCTCGGTGATTGTAGGCCATACGAGCAAAGTTATAGTCAACCCAGTTGTGAACCTGGAAACACAGAGGTAGCTTGATTGATAACGTTTCCAAATCACTTTTAGGTAATAGTTAAGAGTAAAGGATGTGATTTGGAAAGAGAAATTACAGGGCAATGTTGAAGAAAATAGAGAAAGTGCTGCTCTTAAACATGGCACCTCGAGGAATGGGTTTTCCTTGGTAAGGATAGAACAAAGAGAGGTATCCTGCAATTGAAGAAGCAAGAAAAAACCCAACGGAGAGATATCCCAGGACCACAATTGGGTCCGCTGGATACTGACAGATAACAGTGCCTTTGCCTGGAATGGGAGTTCCAGATGTAGGCTGCCTAGCAATCACAACAAGAAAGAAGGGAGTTCCAAATTATATGATATATTAAATTCAAATTTCAAGTCTGTAATGAATCCAAGAAGTCCAAGAACGAACTATTCAAATGCACAATTTATGAACCGAAGCTTACCTTCTTGTTCTCAACTACGACTCCATATATAAAGGATATCACACCTAAAGTTAAGACAGTAAGAGACATTATCTTGACAAACACGGCCATTGATCCCAAGATAAATGAAACAAAAGAGTTTTCAGAAAAATGGGCAACAAAACGTGAAGACTATGGAATGAGATTAGTGAATGCTTGATATTTATAGGGCTCAATATAGTCCAATGCATATGGTGGAATCAGTAGTTAGGAATTCTTTGCTAACCAATTCACTATCATAGAAGTATCATTCCTCCAAAATCCAAATATTATGGTCAAAATAACAAATACTCTAAAATCTAAAAATTAGCTCACTATTCACTGTAAATCTAGCGATGATGACTTGGGAGTCCACAANCTGACACCTTGGGCCAGCTACGACTTCAGTTTTCATCCAAACTTATGAGGCACGACATTGTTTTACTGTTCCTTCCAATGGCATGGCTCGTTTCATTACTTCAATGTCTACATAGATAAGAGAGATAGAGATAATTGTGAAAGTAGTCTATGTTCGTGGCATATGAGTGAGGAAAATGTCTGTATGTTCAACTATAAAACCGATAACTATGATATTTGCTACAACTGGTCAGGTAAAAAATCCATCTATCCATAAATTTGAAAGATTGATTTTAATATTGAAATAAATAAATGTTTTTGATATGTTGTTTATGTGGGATTTCTTTTTCTTTTTCCTTTTTTTGCTTTGTTTTAAAGCTTGATATGATTAGTACGAGTGATATATAAACCATGTTAATTACCTATCGACATAGATTATAATATGAAATTTTGTTAACTTATTTTGGTCATGATTGATAATCAAAACAACTATATGAGATGCGACATTGCGTTCGAAGAATTTTGACGTAGGGTAAAGGTAAGGTAGAGCCTTAGGCTTGGCCTAGAGTAGAGGCAAGTCGGTTAGAGTTGTTACATGTATGATTGAACAAAGTTTAGTTTTTATACGAGTCATGTTCGGTTGGTGGCAAACCTTGTCTAAAGTCTAATGAAGCCATAAAGTCAGGTAAAAAAAGGTTATTCATGATCATGTCAAAATCATGACGTTGTATGGTTGAAAACGTACGACTGTGACAATATTCGAAAATGCTAACACAATGTACAGGGAGGTCCATCGAACCAAGTTCACAACCAATTGTTATTAGAAGACAAGTCACCGTGTAGTAGTCCCATTTATTGAAGTTCCAACTTTGAGAGAAATTGATGGAAAATGTTGGGTTTCTATAAGGAAATAATAACACAAATATATGATATAAAAGACACCTCACATTATGTCATAAATGATAAGGTAATAATATAAACATTTTCATTCAGAAATGACATATTAGAGGAGGGAAATACAGGCTTACCATAATAAGACATTTCGCAGCTCGATCATAGATGGTAAAATAACAATTTACAGGTTCGTTATTTTTTAAAACAAATTGAAACTCAAGAGTTTCCAAAATTTCTAATTCATTTTGGATTAGAAAGAACAATAAACAAGGTTTTCAAATAGTTATCAAATTGTTCCGTCATTTAATTAAAAAAAAAAAAAAACAAGAGCTGTTTTAAATGAACCTTATTTAGCTGATCTAGATCTATTGGTGGTGGTTTGGTTTAAGGTTTTTTATGATGCTTATGAATCAAATAATTATGTTTGGTGTAGTAGGAAAAATGTTATAAGAAAGAATGGACCTCACATATTCATGATGATGTACGCACATAGAGACCAGTAAAGAGTTGACCAATTCATCTTATGTATAAAATTATGATTGATGAATAGAATTTGAGGAGCAAAGTGATGAGAAATGATGTAACACCCCAAAAAATAAAGGAAATTAGCTCCAATAAGAACAAGCGGCCATGTAAGATGATTCAAGGAAAGAAATTAAGAGGATTAAGCAAGGACAAGAGTCTTAATCGAGTCATTTTTATAGGGTTAGAATTAATTTTAAGAATTTGTGGCCTTTCGACAAAGATTGGAAAGAAAAAAGTAGGTGAAAAGGGCAAAAAGGTCATTTTTCAATGACCGAAGATCTTTCTTGATTTTTAATTCCTTATATCTAGAAGGAATTTCAAGATGGTCGAAAAAATGACTAGCCATATCTAAGGGATGAAGGATTTTAAGAAAAATTATGGATTTTTTTTTAGAAAAATAATAATAATATATTCAAAATGTGAAAAATTACCAAAATACCTCTGAAGTTCCACTTAATTACAAAATTGTAATTAAAGAAAATCTGCAACCAAATTTTGTTCCAGAACCATCCCGCAGAAGAAAATCAATCGTATATTCACATCCAATCGTTGGATTGAGCTGCTATTTGGATATTTTTAACAAGACTCAAGGGTCCGTAGATCCAACGGTTAAAGTTGAAAACCAATGTCGGTAGCACCTTCATCGCTATGTCGTTTCATCGTTCAACTCTTTGTCTTTATTTGCTACCGTTTCTAATCTTTACTTGCTGTGAGTGCTAGCAGGACTCGTACGGTAGTAATCTTTGCCACTGGACTTAATGTTTCATCATAGTCTAGTCCATATTGTTGAGAAAATCCTCGAGCTACGAGTCGAGCCTTGTAACTCTCGATTGATCGATCCAGTCGATGCTTTATTTTGTAGACCCACTTGCAAGAGATGGGTTTGACATCTCCTAGTCTTGGCACTAGTTTCCAAGTTTGATTCTGCTCCAGGGCTATAGTTCCTTCTTTCATTGCTTGTGCCAAACTGAGTTTTATGATGCCTCTTCATATGTCTCTGGTTCGCAAGCTCTATCTTCTACCATATCTGCATTTGCATACTTATGATTTGGCCTTCGGATTCCATTTGATCGCCTAAGTTGTTGATGTGTCGTTTCATTTTTATCATATACGCTTGATTGAGTCAGCTCTTGTTTGTCAATATCAATGTCACTTGGATCTTCAGGCGCATCAACATTTGATTGAATTTGCGTAGTTTGCTCCCCCATCATCTGTTGTAGAATTTCTTCGATCTTTGAATATGGTAAGACTTTCTTCTTCGAGGACCACCATGAAGATGCTTCATCGAAAACTACATCTCTTGATGTATCGTATTTTCCACTTGTTATATCACAGCACTTTCATCCTTTCCTTTGATTTTCGTATCCAACAAATATACACTTGACTGCTTTCTTGTTAAACTTGCTACTTGGATGGTCAGGCACAAATACATAGCAAACACAACCAAATACTCCGAAGTAACTAACTGTAGGTTTCATGTCCCTTAGTATCTCAAATGGTAAGATGAATCCGAGCTTTGGTTGGGGAAACTTGTTGACCACATGTGCAACAGTTCGCATAACTGTAGGTTTCTGGAGTTTGCGTTACTTTCGACTCCCATGTTACGACCCTCCGAATGGGTAGCTTCTCTGGGGCAACATGCAGACAGAACATGGGACTCTCACGGTGCAACATAGTGGTGGAGACCATAGGATGTGTTGATATACTTCCTTCTTCCACTTACTATAAATACTTTCTCTATTCATCTTGTTATTGACTCATGCAAATACCTTCCACACGATGTATCTCATATACCGTTTTCCTCCCACTAGGTATTTTAGACGGTTGGGTATACTTATTACTTCGGTATATTCCGGCTAATTAAATATAACCTAAGTCTAAGTTATTTTTTCAAGTATAACATTTATACTAGATTTTTAACTATGATGTCTAGGTGATTTTTCATTTAGAAAAAAAAAAAAATCCTTACATCACTCACGCATGCTCATCAAACTGGGCTAACTAAGCTCAAGTACTGGCCCGATCTCCAGGTAGCAGGTGTTCCATAAATCTTCAACTTAAGTACCTCCAGCCTTAGACAAGATCGTGCCAAGTGAGCCTTCTTCTAACCGCAGTTTTACAAGATATCGACCTATTTTAACTATTAAAATCGATCGTGCTTGGTTGTTAACCTTAAGTGAGCATGCATTTATCTTTGTTATAGATTTTAACGTCCAACTCATTTTATGACGATGAAAATAACCTATAACATGCATCTAACATGCTTTATATAACAATTATATAATCATCCATTCCATGCAATAATATAACAATTTATATCTGTCACTCATGGATCCCTAAACATGCATACTACACATTATAACACTTATAACATACTTGTAATGCATGAAACATGCTCAGCCTATGGTGGGATTTTAAATCTATATGGCATACTTTATGTATATACATTTTCTATTTAGTTAAAACATACATTCACAATACATAATTAATTAAACACACTAAAGGGAATTGGTCTTGGCATTTTAAAGCAAGCAATTAACTAAATTATTACATTAATAATTAAAAATAACTTGAACCGTTCCCGAGGATCACGAACAGGCCAAACCAACCCTTAAAAATGTTGAACCGAACCCCAACTACTACCGTTGAGCTAGGTCATGAGACATTATGAAAATTAGACTAGGTGAAGGACCCGAACGACCATAATAGAAAATTAATTTCCATATTATACTTTTACTTTTTTTAATTCAAAATTTTAGAGAGCAATTTTTCAATTTAAAAAATAACACAGTTATGAATCATGATTCTATTTTTATTATAAACAATTTAACCACAGTAAGCAAATAATTAATTAATAATAACTAATCCCTTCCCTCCCCAAACCCTCACACAACTACTGCTCTAAAATACTCAACAAAGTCTTGTGGCAAAATTATATGTTACAAAAAAGGAATAAAGAAAGAAAGAATAAGAAATACAAACAAATGGGTTGGTTTATTTATTTATTTTTGGGTTATTACAGATCAACTGTTATCTTCCATTACACTCTTTTTCAACTATAAAAAGTGAAACAAATGAAGCACAAATGTGTTCATACACATCTCTTTTCCTCTCCCATTTCAACTATATGAGTTTATTTTCAACACTTGAACTTTCTGTCTTAATTTCATTGTTCTTTGCTAACCAATTCACTACCATAGAAGGATCATTCCTCCAAAATCCAAATATTATGGTCAAGATAACAAATGCTCTAAAATCTAAAAATCAGCTCACTATTCACTGCAAATCTGGCGATGATGACTTGGGAGTCCACAAGCGGACACCTTGGGCCTAGAGTAGAGGCAAGTCGGTTAGAGTTGTTACATGTATGATTTGAACAAAGTTTAGTTTTTATACAAGTCATGTTCGGTTGGTGACAAACCTTGTCTAAAGTCTAATGAAGCCATAAAGTCAGGTAAAAAAAGGTTTTTCATGATCGTGTCAAAATCATGACGTTGTATAGTTGAGATAAATTAATGGAAAATGTTGGGTTTATATTAAGGAAATGATAACACAAATATATGATATAAAAGACACTTTACATTATGTCAAAAATGATAAGGTAATAATATATACATTTTCATTGAGAAATGACATATTAGAGGAGGGAAATACAGACTTACCATAATAAGGCATTTCGCAATTTGATCGTAGATGGTAAAATAATAATTTAAAGGTTTGTTATTTTTTAAAACAAATTGAGAACGAGAAGTTTCCAAAATTTCTAATCCATTTTGGATTAGAAAGAACAATAAACCGGGTTTTCAAATAGTTATCAAATTGTGTTATCATTTGATAAAAAAAATAAGAACTATTTCAAATGAAACTTATGTAGCTGATCTAGATATCTTGGTGGTGGTTTGGTTTAAGGTTTTGTTTATGATGCTTATGAATCAAATAATTATGTTTGGTGTAGTATGGAAAATGTTATAAGAAAGAGAGGACCAATTCATCTTAGGATCATGTATTCATGATACGTAGATGTACGATCTAGAGACTAGTAACGAGCTAACCAATTCATCTTAGGATCAGGTATAAAACTGTGATTGTTAAATACGACTTGAGGAGCCTATGATATAACACCCAAAAAAATAAAAGAAATTAGCTCCAATAAGAACAAGGGCCCATGTAAGATCCAAAGAATTCAAGGAAATAAATTATGAGGATCAAGCAATTACTAGAGTCTTAAGCAAGTCATTTGTATAGGGTTAGATGTAATTTTAAGACTTGAAGGCCTTTGGACAAAGATGGGAAAGGAAAAAGTGGGTGAAAAGTGCAAAAAGATCATTTTTTCAATTACCAAGGATCTTTCTCTATTTTTAATTCCTTATCTAGATGGAATTTTAAGATGGTTGAGAAGGGAAAAATGACCAGCAACATTAAGGGATAAAGGATTTAAAGAAAATTTATAGATGTTTTGAGGAAAATAATAACAAAATATTATGAATGTGACAAATTACCAAAAGTACCCCTAAAGTTCCACTTAATTATAAAACTGCAATTAAAGAAAATCTGCAACTAGATTTGGTTCCTGAACCGTCCAATAGAAGAAAATCAATCGTATATTAACATCCAATCGTTGGATTGAGCTGCTATTTGGATTTGTCTAACAAGACTCAATGTTCTGTAGATCCAACGGTTAAAGTTGAAAACCAATGTCGGTAGCACCTTCATCGTTTTAGATATTTCCACTAAAATTTTAGATAAATAAAAAACAAGCAAATTCACCATAATTCTAGAATAATCAATGGCGGTGCAAGCTTGATCTATAAACAAGAAGTTATGGGAAATGTTTCAAGACAAGAATCAAGTGATGATTCCTAAAATTCTAGTTTGAAGCTTTTAGATTTGGATTTTTCTTCCTCATATTTCTTCTAAATTGGAGGGTTGTGGTGAATCATTTTTCATCCTACCAACTCCTACACATTCCATATGGGATTTCCAACAAGTTTCGTGACGGAATCGAGCAATGAAAAGCTTTAGAATCAGCTGTCCCAAAAAAAGGTGAGAAACATGTTTTCCGGCGAAATTTGGAAGGTTATAACTCAAGCTACAGACCATGACAAGGTATGAAATTGGCCCCTACTTCTTCCTTGAAACTTCATCTAAACATTTTGTGAAGAAATTTAGCCTATTAGAGGTGTATATAGAGTAGTACAAAGGCAAAACTTGAGGAGTATGATAAGGAAAAATGGTGACTTTTCCAGCAACCAAGGAAGAAGATGAAGTCCAAAGTCAAAGGTCAAACTTTGACCAATAGAAGTCAAAGGTAGCCATATGTTGACCTTTCTACTATTTTTGATCAATTTTGACCCTTTTCAGATCGGTTCTCATGAATTTCTTTAGGGTTACTGACACTAGACTCAAAGATGAATCTTGAAAAGATAATTTTGAATAATTTGGAAACCGAAAGCTAAAAAACGGAAGTCTCGAACACAGATGATGAGTTAAGTAGCCACCTAGGACTTTTCTTAAAAAATACTAGTTTGAATCACTTGGATTTCTACATGAACCCTAAACCAAGTATGGATTAAAGATATATAAAAGAAAAACTCAAAGAACCATGAGTTAAGCCCTGAATCGATCAAATTGCTCGGGATTTAAGTAACATTAAAATAGCGAACTAGATGAACTTTGCAACCTATGAAATTTTAACGCTGAGCATATTATAGCATTAGAGATTATATATAAAATTTGGTGGTCATTGGATAAGGATAGGTAGGTAAACCAAGAAATGGTGCAAAATGATCATATTGCGGCTAAGGAAATCTACCTACAGTTCATGACCAAGAGGACCTCTAAATGCTATTAAATTATGTGGTAGACCTTATTCTGTGATGTCTAAAGATGTGGTGAATTTTGAAACCCATTTGAACACGTTAAGCAGCAAAACCAAGAATTAGGGGTAAAATGACCAAAATGGCCCTATGACTACTTATTTAAATTCAAGGTGTATATGACCAAAATGGCCCTAGGTATGTTTAAGAGTTCAAGTTGATTAGAGAAAACTTGGAACCTAAAGCAAGTTAGGACCAAAGAAAAATCTTGTAATAGAAGTGGTCATACAATTGATGAGTGTCGGTTCATAAGACAAAGTATCTCACCGTGGGAGATCAGTACTCTTAGTCAAAAAGAAAGATGGGTCCTTAAGGTTGTCTATAGACTATCGGGAGCTCAATGAGGCTATGATAAAGAACAAATACCCACTCCCAAGGATTGACGACCTTTTCGATCAACTCTAAGGGGCTTCAATATTCTCCAAGATAGATGAAGGTCAGTATATCACCAACTAAGAATCAAAGAGAAAGGCATACCTAAGATTGCCTTTAGAATAAGGTATGATCACTACAAATTCACGATTGTCCTCTAGACTAACTAACGCCGTATTCAAGTACTTTCTTAACACATTTGTAATTATATTCATAGTTGATATCCTTATCTACTCTAATGGTATTGACAAGATTGCAAAACCAGCCGTTATACGCCAAGTTTTCTGATGGCAAGTTTTGGATTTTAGAGGTGGCCATCCTTGTGCATGTCATAACAAAAGAAGGAATTTCCATAGACACGACTAGAGTGGAAGTAGTAATGAAAATTCCTTAACTGAACACGATCATAGAAGTCCGAAGTTTCATAAGGTTGGCAGGTTATTACATAAGATTTATAAAAAACTTCTCCAAAATATTACCACCTTTAAGCCAACTCATCAAGAAGGGTAAGATATTCACTTGGACATCGACATGCGAAAAGAGCTTCATGGAACTCAAGGACATCTTGGTATCAGCTTCAGTCCTTCCATTGCCAGACAACTTGTGAAACTTCTTGGAGCTAGCAACCGTGGTGTTCGCCCATAAGATGTGGCACACTATGTTTATCGAGAAAGCATACAAGTATATATGGACCAGAAGAGCCTAAAGTATTTGTCCAAGCCTCGACCCGTGATCGCAGCCCAGCCTACGATTCGTGACTGATGCCTCGACCTGCACCTTGATCAAAGTCACCTGCACACGTGTTGCCCTCGTATTGCGCCATGATCGAAGTCACCTGCAAACGAATCCTTCGACTTGGTCAGCTTAGACAGCTTGGCTTGGGTGTTCGCGACCCCTTTGGCTTATTCGGCTCAGGTACTCAAATTTCAACCTAATTTTTACCGTTTTGACCCTCCAAAACCTGTTTTTAACCTCAAGTAAGCTAATCGATGTCGTTTTAATGTCATATTTCACAAATGTCAATTAGAAATATTATTAATTGTGAAATACTAACGAAAGGTGACAAACGATCTAATAGGAAACGATTTCCGGTGATACTTTAGAGCAGCTTTTGAGGAACTAGAGCCAACGATAATAATTTAGGGAGAACGCCAGCTAAGGCCAATAAAGTAAGTGGCCTTACTATAGAATAGACTAGAGACTTGTTTGCTGTATGACGTATGTTATATGAGATATGATGTATGATGACATGTATGAGATATACAATGATGTTTGATGATGTTTGATGACATGCTATGATGATTATGATGTATTTGTTGGCATTATGATGGCGATATCTGTTGATTATGATGCATGATATTGTTACCATAATATGATGATGTTTTCTATGTTAAGTAAGATGTATGTTATGAATTCCATTTTGCATCATGTCGAGAATTCGACCTAGGACTCAACCCTACAAAATATGAGCAACGATGTTAAAGATGAATGTTTAATGCGCATGTATTACTGATAGTAATATAGAGATGAAACTAAGGTTGTGTTAAAAAGGCGTTTTAAGGACGAGAAATAGAGGGACTTCATGCTTTTCTGTATGTACATAAGCATTGAGATTCTTCCCCTTTTATGATGACAAGTAAAAACTCGCATGTTACGATAATGACGGTGATGATGTCGAGTATGACACTCAGGGGTTCACTGACCTTTAGATGTTGCTACAAATAGCTAGCTCGACGATGATGGGTCCAAGGGGTGCGAACCGCCTAGGGATTAACAATTGCAAGTGTGGGTCATGTGTAAAGAAGTACTATTCATCCAAGTTAGTCCGAAGGATTGTTACATGTGTTTGCATTTCTTCACGACCCCTATAGATGGAACACTTACTACATATTCTTTGAAATACTCAGGCCGTGTGCTAGATTATTTTACAGGTAAAGTCAAGGCATCCATGTACAGTTGACGGTGACATCACAAAGTAAAGACAATGGAATGTTCAGAAGATAAGAACATATTTAAATTCAAGGGGCGTCTTGCCTTTATGTGAAAAATGTAGTAGCACAAGGGTTGAGCATTTTAAGAATACTCAGTACGCGACCCCCTATTTGGGTTCTGATGCAAGAACTTGTGAATGCAATGACGACATCTATCATAACAGTTTATTTTCCTATAGTACTATCTTAATGGGCAGCTTGGATGTGTATCATATACTCTACACATGACTCATATGTGCGAGTATGGACCCACCAGTCGGTTTGCACACCCTTGACCCCTTTCCTTGTCAGGCGAGCATGCTCTGGTAGCTCTCTATGCCAGATACCCATTAGAAGTAGTAGTCGTTTCAACTATATTATGTAAAACGTAATGATAGTTCTCCTGTCTAATGGTGTACGCGCCCGTACAATCATGAAGGAATACGGTTATCCCCGAATGCATGAGCACACATTAATGCATGAGGTCCCAATATTTTTCTATTTTCAACATTATTAAATATAACCCCTGCTTTCATTTTATTCATATCATATCAGTCATTCATGCTTATACCGGGGTTATATTTCATGCTATTTGTCGTGCTTCATGTCATTTATATCATTCTATACATACAATTCACAAGACAGAACGTAATATTTTCATGATTTCAACATAACGTTTCATAATGCATAAACTAGCTAAATCTTATTATGCATAAAAACTTACTCCTAATGATTTAAACTGACTATGCCTAATTAGGCATAAATAATTTAAATTGGATTCAAAAAAATTTAACTAAGCCTAATACTGCATAGAAACTTACTTCTAATAATTTAAACCAAGTCCCAATAATTTTAACTAAGCTCTATTATGCATAGAAACTTACTCCTAATACTTTAAACTAAGCCTGCATAGAAACTTACTCAATTTAAACTAGGTTAAATCATGCATAAATAATTTAAACTCAGATTAAAAATATTTAACTAGCCCTGCTAACTTTGAACGCTTTCTAAAATTGAAATTAGGAGGAAAGAGTCCGAGCGAATCAAACCAAAATGGATCAACTAAAATTTTGGCCTTGAGCCATCAGAAAGTGTACTCAGAGTTGGTTGAGAATGATCAAATGAAGTGGGGAACCTCCGTTTTATAGTGGAGGCCAACCCGACACTTCTAAGCTTTAGCAATGTGGCACAAAGTTTCCCTTCTGTTATTTCTTTTTTATTTTTTTTATTTTTTTATTTTTTGTTCATACATCATACATGTCAAGAAGAAACTTTCGTCCACGAAAGTGTCTTAATATTGGAATTACTACGGTACTTCTTGATCCCTTCCTCCTGTTCCCACATAGTTTCTTTCATTTCATAGTCGTGTAAAGATCATTTTCCTTGTACATGTTTTTTTCTATCTTTACAAGCATAACAAATAATCTTTAATGATATTTTTTACTAAAAAATATTGGGCCAGTTTGTTGGTTTCATATTAGAATTGACCATCATTTTTTTTTAGGAAAATTGACCTGAGTTCTTTGCATATATCCCTTTTATGATTTTAACCTTCCCATTTTCAATTATTATACATATTTTCTTTTTGTTCTAATTTGTTACCCTTTCAATGTTAAAACTTGAAATATTCCTTAATCTTGAAAGGGTTTTGAGTAGAGCCATGCCCGAGTAAAAGAGAGTACATGAATGAACCAAGATTATATCCGATAATGTGATCCAGAGTATATGAGAATGTTGGCCTATTCCACTGCTCCTAAATGGTGTGAAAGTTATCTATTTATAATCAAATAAATTACAACGATATGGAAAGATACCTATGATAAGAAGGAAAATATTTATAATAAAATATCGAATATGATATATATGATAAACTATAATTTAGTACTAAATATCCTTAACACCCCCTCGGAAAGCTTAGCGTCAAATTTGAACGAACGTGAAGCTTGGATTTAAAAATTCAAAGAGAGATCGAGAAACACTTTTCGTGAAAATGTCAACAACCTGATTCTGAGGAGGCATAGAGAAACGCTTTCTTGGCCTTCACAAATTGCAGAGGGATCGTCGCTCAGCAACGATGCTATCTTGGCTTCCGCGAGAATATGTCTAATCAATGAAGAGGGATCGTCACTCAGCGACGTAGCTGCATTGGCTCCGGCGAGAATATGTATAACCCAAGAAGTAGAAGGGGGGAACCTAGAGCAAGGGACAAAGACAATGTTGAAGCCGAAAGAGTCGCGAAAGTGGACGAATGAGCCAATTTTGGCGAAAAGGGTGGCGACACTTGGTGGACGAAGAGGCCAGTGCGGCTCCCAGATTCCTAAGGTAAATCTCTGTAGAAGGTTGATTGGCTTATCGAGATTTCGTATATTTCCAAAGAGAACACTAATGAGGATCTTGAGATTAGGGTTTCTGTAAAGGATGAAGGGTTGATTGGGTAGAAAACGAGAGAGGCTATGTTGGCTAAGGGGAAACCGATTGTGTTGGAGAAGGTGAGGTTATATGTACAGAGTATGGCAAAGGGTGATTTGGAGGTCAAAAGGGTGGAGTTAAAAAGTAATTAATCGACTCCGCCTATGGCAGCCATGGAGACTGCCCCTGTGGCGTCAAAGCTAGTAGTGGTGGTGAGGAAGATCAATAGAGGACTCAAAAGCCATTGAAAAGAAAGGATATGGGTTGTTAAATCGAAAGGGATCTGATACCATGAGAATGTTTGCTTAATCCACCGCACTTAAATGGTGTGAAAGTTATCTGTTTATAATCAAATAAATTACATGGATATGAAAAGAGTAAAATATCAAATATGATATATATGGTAAACTATAATTTAGTACTAAATATACTTAACCATATAGATGACTAAGAAATGCTTAAAAAGAATTGAAACTTACTACCTATATCAACTAGATGCACTTTCCTTTTTGTTTGGTTAGCCGTAAGAACTTCAAGA
>NW_019272087.1:0-57884 GCF_002738345.1 Cucurbita maxima | reverse complement strand
AACGCGCATCCTACTTCCATTCTTTTTGAAGCTCACACCAGGAGAAAGGTTGTTTTTGGTCCGCTGTTTCCAATAAGTCTTGAAGAAGGAAGATGTGGCACAATTAGTTTTGTTAAAAAAGTCCTTATTTCATGGGATTCGTGTTTTCTAATACCCTTAATATAGGGTAGGGCATGCAAGATGCCAATTGGTATGGAATATGGTGAATAAGTGATCTTAGCATGGTTTTGCCGAGAAAGAAAAGCATGCATTGGCAAACAGAATTACAAAGAGTAGGGAAAGGAAGTGGAAGACTAAGAAAAGTAGGAAATCAAAGTCACTTCATTCTGCCAAAGGAAAGTCAGAACGGAACTGCAAATAGCGAGAGAGACCCTAGCCAACTATCTTTCCCTTGCTTGCTGGTGTCAGGTTTTCGAGAATTGAATCAATAGTCGACGGTTAGAGTCTTCATTTTATTAAAATATTCAAATTTAATTTTGTTGATGTTTAATCATTTGGATTTTGGTTCATTATATAGCAAAAATAAATAAATAAATAAATAAATACTTGTTTTGAACCCGCTGTTAAATCAGTTTGAGAAGGTGATTTAAGGTTAATATCTATTATAAAAATTAATTTTTATGAACGTTTTGAGGTTGGATATCATATTTGTTGCATAGTTGTAAATATCAATTCTTTTCTATTTGCTTTTTTTTTGGTGGAGATGGAAAAACAAAGTTAGGTTAAACACAAACTAGACGGTTGAATTTTCTATATTTTCTCCTTAATACTAGAGTTATAAATGGTTCTTTTAACTATGTTTATCAATTTTTTATTTAGGTTAAACGAGAAGAAAAATAGATATGTTAATAAGAAGGAGAGAATCAAAACAAAATCAAAATTTAAAAGGCGTGGTCTAATGTTCAAACATCCAAATTCGTCGCTAGTCGATATTGTCCGCTTTGTCCACTTTGACACCTTATGTATCATCGTCTATGTAACACCCCGAGCCCAATAGGTACAATTCGCTCTATTCTTGTGACCAGTACCTTCTTATCCATTGGGAGTTTCTAGATTTTATTGGAGGACTTAGAGTGTGATTTTCATATCGGTCCAGAAGAAAGAAATGCTCGGGATGCATCAAGGAACTTGGGAAAATAAATTAAAAAAATGATAATGTAATCAAAATTTGGATCGAAGTCAATTGGGGTAAAAAAGTAATTTTGCCGCACACATACCACCTTGAGGGGGGTCGGGAGACCTGGAAGAAAGGAAAAGAGAAGGAAAAGAAAAGAAAAGAAAATAATAATAAATAATAGAGAGAGAAAGAGAAAGGAAGAGTTAGGGTTTTTTAAGAAGAGGAAGGAGGGAGAAATGCCCAAACCGGAACTGAAGCACTCTCAATATTAGGTCTCCTACTAGGGCTAATCAAAGTATCAAAAGGAGTGGTCTGAGCGTTGGATCGTTTGTTTTCGGCAAGAAACGGGCAAGAATACGAGGTAAGTCTGCGACCTCTCTTGTTTCAAGATTTCACCATAGATCCGGGAGTTTTAGATGATTTAGACCTTAATAATCTAGTTGCAATAATTT
Organism: Cucurbita maxima; assembly: GCF_002738345.1. Taxonomy (NCBI): domain Eukaryota; kingdom Viridiplantae; phylum Streptophyta; class Magnoliopsida; order Cucurbitales; family Cucurbitaceae; genus Cucurbita; species Cucurbita maxima. The sequence continues at coordinate 56,315 of NW_019272087.1, read as the reverse complement.
AGGTGAGGTGTCTTGCAAGTTTTTAGAGGAAACGCGGCCAAAAATTGCGTCGGAAAAACAAAATTGAGAAACTGTCCTACTTCGGTAAGAAACTGAATTTTTCTCAGTTTTCGACTCCATTTATTAAGCTGTGTGAGTATAAAAAAAATACAATAAAAAATATATCTGGATAGGTGGATTTGAGATCTTGAATTCTTGTGAAGGAATCGATTTAATTCGAGTTACGGTCTAGAAGATAGAAAAATAAAAAATAAATAGGTTGATATAGAATTTAACCGGAATCTGGAAATTGGATGAACTCAGGCAACCGGCGGCGGACACGCTGCCGCCGGAAAGGGAGGGCACGCGTCGAGAAATTGGTGGAGAGACGCGTCTGATGCCTTTGCTGACACGCGTCCGACAACCCGCGGTCCAACCCGAAAACCTTCCGCCAATCCCTGTACGATGCGTGTCACGCCCAGAAAATTCGAGGGGTAAGTCTACGTCTACTGGGGTTCGAAATGCGCCTCTGCCCACGCGTTGCCCACGTTGACCGCGCGTACGCCCTGCGCGTGGAGCCCGCACATGGGTAAGTGTGCAGGCGCGAGGGAGTCCCCTTTAAGCGCGTGTAGGCGCGTGAGTGTCCTGTTTTCACCCGTTTTTCATCCCGATTCCAGTGCTAATCCTATTTTACTTTGAACTAGGTGTCTAAATAGATAATTTGTAATTTTGGACTCCGTTACGCTTGTAATCAAGCTCGGGAAGGCACGCGACATACTTGTAAGTAACCATACAGATTTAGGAAGTAATACTTGTAGGGTGCGCTTGGTTTTGCATGCATGCTAGAGAAAATTACCCGTAGGTGGCTAGATCTAATGATCCTTTATACTTAGAGAATTAAATATATATCTGTTGGACTTGTTGCCCTAGTGAGATTTTGTACTCGTTGTTTGTATGCTTGCTGGACTATCTTACTACTGCTTCTATCTGTTCATACTATATTGGCGAACGGGGGAATTCGTGTATCTGCACTCCGGGTGTTGATGGATGTTACCGCCCCGTTGAGCTTGTATGATTGTATGTGTTGTTAATCATACATAAACTCCTCTTGAATGATTGTGTAAACTTATGATATGATTGATAAGTTGTAGTGCTGTGATATGCCTAGGGTGAACTCTTGTAGGGATTGAGGCGCTCCGGGTGTTGATGGATGTTACCGCCCCGTTGAGCTTGTATGATTGTATGCGTTGTTAATCATACATAAACTCCTCTTGAATGATTGTGTGAACTTATGATATGATTGATAAGTTGTAGTGTTGTGATATGCCTAGGGTGAACTCTTGTAGGGATTGAGGCGCTCCGGGTGTTGATGGATGTTACCGCCCCGTTGAGCTTGTATGATTGTATGTGTTGTTAATCATACATAAACTCCTCTTGAATGATTGTGTAAACTTATGATATGATTGATAAGTCGTAGTGTTGTGATATGCCTAGGGTGAACTCTTGTAGGGATTGAGGCGCTCCGGGTGTTGATGGATGTTACCGCCCCGTTGAGCTTGTACGATTGTATGCATTATTAATCATACATGAACTCCTCTTGAATGATTGTGTGAACTTATGATATAATTGATAAGTTGTAGTGTTGTGATATGCCTAAGGTGAACTCTTGTAGGGAATGAGTTGGGTTTAGTTAGGGGACCCTCCCGATGTTACGGTCTATAGTGTCATGAGCGACGCTTAGAGGGAGAGACCCTTTAACCCTATAGACTGTTATGGACTTGGGAGACTTGATTTAGTGAATCTGGAAGCCAGGGCCCTAACTCAATATTTTTAACTACCCTTGAGATATAGAGAACCACATTAGGACCTCGAGGTGTAGAGAGATGATCTCTTAGCCGACAGTATCTGGTATAGAATTCGAGTATACTCTCCTTCCCTTCCTACTCTAGTGTGGTACTGTTGAGCTAGGCGAGACGCCAGTTAGGGAGATGTTACCCTCCCCTTCCTACTCCGGTGTGGTACCGTTGAGCTCGGCTAGACGCTAGTTAGGAAGATGTTACTCTTCCCTTCCTACTCTAGTGTGGTACTGTTGAGCTTGGTGAGACACCTGTTAGGGAAATGTTACTTAGTGGTAGATCGACTACTCTGCATGGGGATCCATCTCATGGTAAGATGTTGATCATGCGAGTGGGTCAAAGTCGCCTGCATGATGGATCAGTCCTGTGGAAGGATGTTGACCATGCAGTGACTAATTCTAGCTGGGTTGTACGAGTGGTACATGTAGATATGAGGGAGCACCTCATCCTCAAACGTAGGAAATCAAGCAAGTTTGGTTAAACCAAATTTTGACACTCAAAATTTCACTAACCCAAACCTGGATTTTTCCATTTAAGTAAAGTCAACATTTTGACTTTCTTCATTTAAATTCAACAATTAATTTAAATAATTATTTTTAAATTAAAATAATATTAAATGATTAATTAAACAATTTAATGAATATTTAACGTTAGATCAAATGTCAATCCCAATCAAATAAAACAAATTTCTGATTCTCTCTTTTTGTTAAATTCGTAAATAAAATAAAAATGAGGTTAAATATATCGTTTATATTTAGCGCATATTCCCTGATTTGAATTCAAACACTTTGAACTCACTCGTCATACTGTTCTATGGTTTAGTTCGATATGAGCTAGAAGGGGGACCTAATGGACCTATAGATCATGGGCTCCAACGATCCGAGATTAACCGACTAAACTCATTAACCTTGTTAACCAACATTCGTTAACTACTAGGACACTCCACTATAGCCTAGTAGTTGCATTCCCTTTACTATAGATATATTTCAGTCCATTTGATATAACCATGATTAGTAAGTCGATCCTTCACAGGTTGTTCGTAACTAGAGCTGGGTCAATTTACCGTTTTAAACCTTGAAGTTACTTCTTGTTCCTTATGTTCCACTGATCCTTTAATGAACAATTGATTTGTGGTCCAACAGTAAACCGAATCCCTCTCAGGCCAATGAGAGGGTGGGGCCATTTGTTCAAGACCTAGAGTCAGTACTTAAGGGAACTACCTCTCTACTATCCCTAAAAGTGGGTAGGAGTGTATTCCATTTTGCACCCCACGTCCCCAGCCATTCACCCAGTCTTACTTCTGAAATGGGAGGCCTATTGAGTCGGCGAACTCGAGTCACTCTCACCCATGTAAATCAAAGGATAATTCCAAAAACAAGAGTTCATGGTTAGCTTAGAATTAAGATCGAGTTACCTAGGTCATCGAAGGAAAAAATTAGTCTCAACATTAAACGATATTATAAAGTGAGAGTGATTTTCTTCATAGTCCGATCTTATGCAATACTCATTGCATAGGATGCTCCCACTCACATGTCTCCGCATGTACAATATAGTGATCATATTGTTTATATCATATACAAAAGTGGGCCGCATCCATAGTATCGCCAGAATAAGGTGCTCAGCCTTATCCCTGTACTATAGATCATTTTGACTCTATACTTTAACTTGATTCACTCTTGTTAATAGAAATTACAAAATATTATAGAAGTAATCACCATGCATGACACTTGAAAGTGGGCTTGAAAATCTATTAAAAGTAACTAAAATCAAGAACAAAGTTCAACAACATATCTATTTAATCTCTCTTGGCCAAACCTTCCTCTTGTTGATTTTTTCATTGCTCTATCTTTATTTTTGGACAATAGTGACACTTTGCATAATTTTGTTTAATTAGTTTTAAATCATCAAAAATATTTTGAATAAGACAATAAATTCAGTGAATTTCCATAAACAAAATTAACAAAAAACAAAAATAGGTTATTTGTGCATACTTGCATTTTTTCTTGTGAATTTTACACATATTTATTATATACATTCATGAGCTATCACACACCCACGCAATGCCAAGACACAAAAATTGCTAAGAACAAAGGACCAAGACTCCGAAACCAAAGAAACCCCTAAACTTCCCACGGTAACCCATATTCATGATTCAAACTATGATTAGGATTAAAATCAAATCACATATGATTAACTTGTGAAATATTAGTCTTCTCTGGCCTTCCCTCTAAAGTCTACAAAGTAGTAAAATAAGTTTAAAGTAATGCATAAGTGGCACTTTGTGTAGCAAACCTATTTTTCCTTTAAAAATAAAGTCATTATAACATGCATGAAATGCCTAATATGTACAAAAATAAAATAAAAATCTTTAAAATAATATAATAAAATGTTGCCACCGACTAAAAAGTTCATAAAATTTATTTAAACTGACAATTGATCTAAGAAAACAACAAAATCAAAATCAAACCAAAAAGAAAATCAAACGCCCTGATCCAACCTAAGAACTACAACATATAATGCAAATGCGACTACTCTAACTTTATTTCCATGACCTCTACAAAGATGTTGCCATCCGTACATGGGTGCGTTTCCAATACGTGGAGAAAAGTAGCACGTGCCTTGAGTATTTAAATGTACTAAGTAATTAGCCCAACTGTTGATGTTGAAAAATACAATCACATGCAATCATAGTGGGACCTATCTTTTCATAAAACTTTTCCCTTGTCTCTACTTTCTAGTCCATGTAGGATTGTTTGTGTAATACTTTTCTATACATGAATCATGCACGTGAACATGGAACGACAGTCCATGTAGGATTGTTTGTGTAATACTTTTCTATACATGAATCATGCACGTGAACATGGAACGACTAGGCTAGCTCAGATATGTACCCCGAGCTTCACTACAGGCTTGCATAAGCTCACACTGTCGAAAGCCAAAGAGGGAAAGAAGCGTGTATAATATCATGGTCTACGCGTCTGTACTAATCAAATGGGGATGTATCTCAATACATGTGACATTTGTTTCAAATCATGGTACATATTGGAATTTATGCCCCAAAGCCTCGTAATTAATTATTTAATTTTTAATAATAATTTTGATTATTTTAATTTAATTTAATATGGTATGAAAAATCAAATGTTATTAATGTAATCGTGAATCATATATGGTTTACATACCAGAGGATAATGTTCAAGTAATAACGTAAAGGGTCTATAGTATAGGGATAAGGCTGGGTGCCTTAACCTAGTAACACTATTGATATGACCCACTTTGTAATTGTTACAAATTGTTTGAGCTAAATCGTTCATCTGGAGACATGTGAGTGGGGGTATCTTATACAATGAGTTTCTATAAGAATTGATCATGAAATATTTAATATCTTTTAATAGTTTGTCAATGAAGAAGATTAATATTTCACAAGATGACCATATGTGACTCAATATTAATTATGAGTGAGTTATGAACTCCTATCTGCTAGGGTTTGTTCTTTGATGTGCATAGGCCAAAATGACTTTTGTAGTTGAATCAATATGCCTGCAATTTTAGGAACTTGACCAAATAGAGAGCTTGGAATATAATTTCAAAGAGAAAATTTCCTTCTTCCTATATAGGGTACATAGTTGAGTAGTTTCCTTAAGTTCTAATTTCGAGACACAAACAATGGGGATATATACTCTCACTTGACCGAGACGAACTTTGTTTATCATTCGATCATAAAAAAATTGTTCATTACTCATATAATCATAGTAGTAAAATGGGGTTTTGACACAACTATAATTACAAACAACTCGTGACGGGACAACTTGCTTGTAATGATTATATCAATGGATATAAGTTATCCTATAGTGCATATGCAGCTTTAAGTTTATGGCGGAGTGACCTACCGTTATTGAATGAAAATTGATTAATTAAAGTGTTTAATTACTTAACTATTAAATCTTATAATCTATTGGTCCATAAGATCCCCATACTAAAACTAAAAAGTTCAATTTAGTTGAAACAAAAATGAGTAGGGTTCCAATAATATTTAATATATCCAACAAATTAAATATTTGTGGAGAAAATATATTATAATTTGAAGGTACAAATTAATATAATATTTTAGATATATTAAATGAAAAGTATATTCTCAGGGTTCAAATTGAAATTTAATATATTATATATATTAAAGATAGATGAGAAAAATTATATTTATTTAATTTGATATATGAAATATTAAATATATGATGTATAGTTCTTGTCCTTGTCCTTATCATTAGTTTCATTCGTGGTTATTGTTCTTTGTTCTTAGTTCTTGTTCTTGCTCTTGCTTCTCGTTCTATTCTCTACAACCTTCCCTTTAGGATTTATGGTAGTAGACTTAAACTTGAGAACATGTATCTAAGACTTCATGTGTTCAAAATGAGACAGTCGTAACCTATGTACAAGGTTTCCTGCATTTCAAGTGATGGAGTTTGAACTTGCATCCAGGGTTTCATGCATTCCTTGTGATACAGTCTGAAACCAATATCCAAGGCTTCTGACATTTCAAGCAGTGTAGTGTAAAAACTGCATCTATGGTTTCAAATGTTCTTAGCAGCATAGTTTGAAAACCTATGCTCAAGGCTTCACACGTTCCAAGTGATATAGTCTGAAATCTATCCAAGACTTCTCATGTTCAAAGCGATGCAGTCTGATAACCTATATTCAAGGTTTCATACATTACAAGCAGCATAGTTTGAATACCTATGCTCAAGGCTTCATATGCTCTAAGCAACGTAGTCTAAAACTTGTCCTGATCTCCACTCCTTGTGTCTTCTTGAAACTTCTTCCTTCCGTCCAAAAATTGCTTGAAATATATCTTCCACGACTAATTTACTTGGAGCCTTGAATTGAATTTCTAAGTTTTTCTCGATCTCCCTCAACGGCAAATCAAATTAGCTTACAAGTTAGGTGCATTTTTAGTGTTTGGTTACTTCACCAAACTGGTGAGTAATATTATTTGGAAGGTGTAGAGAAAAGTTCGAAGGAAAATGGTAGGAGGCTCTCACATTTAGAAGAAATTTGAGAAAGGAAAACCCAAAAACTAAACTCTGATATTTCATGATTGAGAGCTCTACTTGCTCTTTGTTCTAAATGAAACCTACTGCAAATTTGATAGAGTAAGTAAACAAAAATTGAAATGGAAGCCTGACTTTTCTTTGATTTGATTTTCTGCCCGCAACTATTGTAGCATATCAGATTATCTAATGTTCATGGCATTTTCCTTAATTCTTTTAATCTTCAGGGGTAGTTTAGTTATTTGCAATTTTTCGAACATTTTATTAATATTTTTCGAATAGTTTAGTCATTTTATGACTTTTTTCTAATTCTTTCAATTTCAAGCTAGCGCTCAATAATAGACACATATGAAGATATACGAAGATTTTAAGGACACTTATAGTGAGTAGCGACTCCTCCAAAACTATTAGATTTTCGTAGAATTTGTGACATACGCGGACACTCGAATTTATGTGCAGAAGGCGAATTGACGAGTTGGACCTTGGAGACTAGGAAATGAGACCCTAAGTACGCCCTGAAATCCACATACACTTCGAAGGGTGACTTACACCATTGGAATAGGAATATGTAGGGTATATGGACCTTAAGCATCTAAAAGGGCTAGAAATGAACCAAAGTCATGAATTTTTCCAACTCTAGGGTGCTTACTTATACATAAGTTAAGAAACATAATTTTGACAAGAGGCTACAAGTAGGTGCTTACTTAGTAATTTTATACTTATTCTTGCTATTGTTTGTTTATAGATGAACGGTATATTGCCACTTGACGATGAGAGTGTGTGGAGCCATGCAACTGTAGGGAACTTTTTAATCTGAGTCATTCAATTTTTATGTCATTTTTAATAATGCTTTAATGTCACTCACTCGAAACTCGTGTTATTTTGTAAATTGTTCTTCCTTTAGCTCTCCACACATGATTTGCACTTTTAACACTTTTTATGTTCACTTTAATTTTTTCATGTTTTCTATTTTAAAAAATTAAAAATTTATACGTCCATTCGTACTTCTGAGTCCACCGTAACCCAAAAAGAGCTCAAAATTTAAATAACAGAAACAAAATAATATCAACTTTAAACCAACAAAATAATATCTAACCTAAGTGCTACAATTTAAAGAAGAATACAATTACCCTTGCTTCAATTCCATGATCTTCACAGATAAAATTGATCAAAGTTGCAATGTTTTATTATCGTTTTCTAATTTCATGCTTAAAGGGTTACACAATTCAAATCTACTATCAATCTCCTAAAATCTAAAATCTTGGTACTTTGAATATTTGAATCATATCTCAACTACTTTAAATCATATCTTCATTTTGAATACTTTGAATCATATCTCAACACTCCCCCTTGATTCAAAGTTGCACAAGTCAAGTACAAGCTTTTCTTTTGACAAGGCCTTCGTAAGTATGTCTGCTTTAACCCGTACAATGTCTGTCTCAACTTCTATACCTTCGTTTCTTTCTCTTCCTCTATGAATCCCTCTGGCAGTGTTACATAAACCTCTTCTTGTAAATTTCCATCAAATTGATAAACATGCCACCGCAATGGGCTGCATGTCCCATGTAAATCTCTATAGAACTTTTCATTTAGCAAGTCAACTGTATCTCATGTTCCATTTTTCTTAACGAACTGCATCTCTACAGCCATGGATTTCTTCAGTTTTTCTTTTTCAGTTGCTTCTTCATAATTCATAGAGTCTGAAACAGTAAGAGCAAATTGACATGATGCATATATGTCAGCTAAAGATTTATACTTCCTTGGAGGTGTCTCATCCAAGAGTTCTTCAAGAGAAGAATCGCTGTTTAGTCATGCTGAAAATGATGAATTTGACACATTTTGTGTTGTAGTGGAAGCACTAGGAGATGCACTGGAGTTGACACTTGTCTCTTCATTTGAAAAACTTCAACTGTAATCTTCTGCTGCTCCTGTTTTTTACTCCAATCCCAACTCACGTTTTCATTAAATATTACATCCCTCCAAACTAAAATATTTTAACTAAGGGGTTGTATAATTTATATGCCTTCGATTGAGTACAATAACCAATGAAAATGCATTTTTCATATTTTTCATCAAGCTTTTGACGAGTTTGAGAATGTTTCAAAGCATAAGCAACACAACCAAACATTTGTAAATGATTTACAGATGGTTTCCTTCCATGCCATGCTTCATAAGGAGTTCGATTCATAACCGTCTTCATTGGTGAGAGGTTTAATAGATAAACAGATGTTGCTACAGCTACTACCCAAAATTGGTCTGGAATCTCCTTGCTTATAACATACTTCTTGCCATCTCCACAATAGTTCAATTTTTTCGTTCAGCGATTCCATTTTGTTCTGGAGTGTAGGGAGCTGTTAACTCCCTTTGGATGCCCTCATCTTCACAAAACAGATTGAACTCTTCAGATATGAACTCGTCACCTCTATCTGTGCGAAGAACTTTAATGTAACAGGCACTTTGGCTTTCCACCATAGCTTTAAATATCTGGTACTTCTGAAAATTTTCTGACTTATGTTGTAGAAAGTAAACCTAGCTCATGCTACTATAATCATCCATGAATAGTCAAAAGTATATACTCCCACCTAAGAACTTCGTTTGCATTGGCCCACATAAATCAACGTGAATTAGTTCTAAACAATGTGAAGCTCTTTTCGTTTTTCCAATAGGAAAGGACTTCCTGGTCTGCTTGCGATAAATGCATCATTCACATAAATTAGTTGAGTCAATTCTTGGTAATTCGAAAGCCATACCTTTGTTGACTCGGGCAATTATGAGGAAAATGTCGACGAAAAAACAAGTCGAAGGTTTCTTCGAAAGAAAAAATAGCATCAGTAAAAGGAGAGAGGGAGAGAGATTTGATGAAGACTCGATGTTTTATTTCTCTTCAGTTGAATTCTTTAAATAACAAATCTAATTACAAAAATAGAAAAACTAATTACAAAAAATAGAAAAGTGGGCAAAGACTTCACCCAAGTTTGCCAAAAATTGCAGCAAGAATTACGTTATTCCATTGGCGTGAATTCAGAAGTTTTGAGACGTCAAAACAACCTAACTGAATAAGGAACATAGCTTTTATTTAACAATCTTCTCCTAAAACCTGTAGTATATCTACCTTACTATTTGAACTCCGATCATTGAGCATAGTTCTTCAAATTTCACCCGCGCCAGGGACTTGGTGAAGATGTCTCCAAGTTATTCCTCTGTTCGGATGTAATCAATTTTGATGAGCCCTCGATCTGCACATTCTCGAATGTAGTGGAATCTGATTTCTATGTGCTTGCTTCGTTCATGCAAAACTTGATTTTTGATCAGGGAGATCGTAGCTTTGTTGTCTACGTATAGCATTGGTGGATCACTTTCTCTCCCGATGAGTTCTTCCATTAGTCGCGCAAGCCAGACCCCTTGTGTTGCTTCCATCGAAGCGGCGATGTATTCTGCTTCAAAGGAAGATAAAACAACTACCTTCTGTTTTATTGATTGCCAGCAGATAGCGCCGCCTGAGAGGAAGTAGATCATTCCGCTGGTGCTCTTATGATCATCAACGTCACCGGCCATGTCACTATCACTGTAGCTGACTAGCTTGAGTTTCTCCTTTCCTCTCCCTGCGCAATATCATACACCCCAGCCTCTGGTTCCGGCTACATAGCGCAGGATGCGCTTGACAGCCATTAGATGCTCCTCCCTAGGTGCTTCCATAAACCTGCTCACATATCCAACAAAATAAGCAAGATCAGAACGAGAGTTTACCAAATAGAGTAGACTCCTAACAATGCTGCGGTAATTGGTGGAGTCGACTGTCATCGTAATGCCGGCCTTCCTTAGTTGGAGCCGGGCCTCCATTGGCGTCCTTGTAGGATTACTGTTCACAAGCCTAGTTGTGTCCAACAGCTTCTTTGCGTATGCACTTTGGCAGATGGAGATGTCGGTAGAGTTCTATTGCACTTCAATGTCGAGGTAGTAGCTGAGCACGCCAAGATCGCTCATCTCGAAGTTCTTTGACATCTCCTTCTTGAACCTTTCGAGGAATTCCACGTCGCCTCTAGTGATTATGAGGTCGTCGACATACACTCCCAGGATCAGTCGCTGCTTGCCATGGCCGTGCATGTACATGTCATACTCAGAGGCACAGCGCTTGAATTTCAGTGATAGTAGGGTACTGTCAAGCTTCGCGTTCCAGGCTCGTGGGGCTTGTCGAAGCCCATAGAGTGCTTTGTGCAGAAGCAGTACCTTATTGGGGTTGTCGTTGTCCAGGAAGCCAAGTGGTTGTCGGACGTAGCGGTCTCTTTCAGCTCTCTGTTAAGGAAAGCAGACTTCACGTCCATATGGTGAACCTCCCAAGAGTAATGGGTCGGAATTGCCAGCAAGAGACGGACGAATTCTAACCTTGCCACTGGCGCAAATACCTCTTCGAAGTCCACTCCTTGCTTCTGGACGTAGCCCTTCGCAACCAGACGGGCTTTGTGCTTCACAACTTCTCCTTTTTCGTTGCGCTTCAGTTTGAAGATCCATTTGAGCCCTATGGCTCAGTGTTCCGGTGGCATATCCTTCAGACTCTACGTCTGGTTCTCGGTGATGGATGTCATCTCCTCTTGCATTGCCTTCAGCCAGCATGGGTTCCTTTCTGCTTTGCCCAAGGTGTTCGGTTCATCTGCACTGATGGCATGCAGTTCAGCCACTTCTTCGAGCTCGCGCGCTACCAGTCCAGGTGATTCACCTCCTCCCACTAGGTCGTCCATCCTCTGGTACCTGGCCTTTAGATCAGCATCGTGATCAGCATCCAGCGTCGAATCCGTAGTCCGTGGTGTTGCGAATTCCACTGGTTCAGGGGTTGCACCTGCTGGCGGCGGTGACGGCTCCTGATGATGGGCTCCTCCTTCTTCCGGCTCGGTGAAGAGGTACTCCACCGTGAATTGATTTGGATTATGGTCTGCCTTGATCACTTCATTCCACTGCCAGAAGGTGCTTTCATCGAAGACAACGTCGCGAGACACGTGAGCTCGCCCCCTACAGGATCATAGAGTCTGTACGCCTTGCTCCCGGGCTCATAACCGATGATGACGACCTTCAGCCACCTAGGATCGAGCTTGGCCAGGTGGGGACGTGTTACCTTCATGTATGCAACGCAGCCGAACACGCATAAATGATGTACTGCTGGCTTTTTGTTGTACCAAGCCTTATATGGCGTCTTCCCGTCGAGGCTTCGGGTTGGTGACCGATTGAGGAGATAGACGGTCGTCATTATCGCCTCTGCCCATAATCTCCCAGGTATCCTGGCCGTCACTAGCAATGACCTCGTTGTCCTGACGATGGTCTGATTTTGGCGCTCCACCACTCCATTTTGTTGGGAGGAGTAGGGCGCCGTTAGGTGCCGTTGTATGCTGATCTCGTCACAGTACTTACCAAAACTTGTCAAGGAGAATTCTTCGCCTCGGTCTCTGCGCAGCACTCGCATCTTCTTCTCACATTCGGCCTCCGCTTGCGCTTTAATGCGCTTAACCGCCTCACTTTTCGCTTGCAGTAGGGTCAGCCACATGAAGCAACTTTTGTCATCACCGTGTACAAGCTCCAACGGCTCATCGGTGCGGTAGGACGTGGAAATGATGTACCACTGGCTTTTTGTTGTACCAGGCCTCATATGGCATCTTCCCGTCGAGGCTTCGGGTTGGTGACCGATTGAGGAGATAGACGGTCATCATTATCGCCTCTCCCCAAAATCTCCCAGGCATCCCGGCTGTCACCAGCAATGACCTCGCTGTCCCGACGATGGTCTGATTTTGGCGCTCCACCACTATGTTCTGTTAGGGAGAGTAGAGCGCCGTAAGGTTCCATTGTATATCGATCTCGTCGCAGTACTTATAGAAACTTGCCGAGGTGAATTCTCTGCCTCGGTCTGTGCGCTTAACCGCCTCTTTCGCCTCACTTTTCGCTTGCAGTAGGGTAAGCCACATGAAGCGGCTTTTGTCATCATCGTGTACAAGCTCCAACGGCTCATCGGCGCAGTAGGACGTGGAAATGACATATTAGAGGAGGGAAATACAGACTTACCATAATAAGGCATTTCGCAACTCGATCATAGATGGTAAAATAACAATTTAAAGATTTGTTATTTTTTAAAACAAATTGAAACCCAAGAGTTTCCAAAATTTCTAATTCATTTTGGATTAGAAAGAACAATAAAGGAGGTTTTCAAATAGTTATCAAATTGTTCCGTCATTTAATAAAAAAAAAAAAAACAAGTGCTGTTTTAAATGAACCTTATTTAGCTGATCTAGATCTCTTGGTGGTGGTTTGGTTTAAGGTTTTGTTTATGATGCTTATGAATCAAATAATTATGTCTGGTGTAGTATGAAAAATGTTATAAGAAAGAATGGACCTCACATATTCATGATGATGGACGCATATAGAGACCAGTAAAGAGTTTACCAATTCATCTTACGATCATGTATAAAATTATGATTGATGATTACGATTTGAGAAGCAAAGTGATGAGGAATGATGTAACACCCCAAAAAAATAGAGGAAATTAGCTCCAATAAGAACAAGCGGCCATGTAAGATCCAAATGATTCAAGGAAAGAAATTAAGAGGATTAAGCAAGGACAAGAGTCTTAATCAAGTCATTTCGACAAAGATTGGAAAGGAAAATGTAGGTGAAAAGGGAAAAAAGGTCATTTTTCAATGACCGAAGATCTTCCTTTTCAACTATAAAAAGTGAAACAAATGAAGCACAAATGTGTTCATACACATCTCTTTTCCTCTCCCATTTCAACCATATGAGTTTATTTTCAACGCTTGCACTTTCTCACTTAATTTCATTGTTCTTTGCTAACCAATTCACTACCGTAGAAGGATCATTCCTCCAAAATCCAAATATTATGGTCAAGATAACAAATGCTCTAAAATCTAAAAATCAGCTCACTATTCACTGCAAATTTAGCGATGATGACTTGGGAGTCCACAAGCTGACACCCTAGGCCAGCTACGACTTCAGTTTTCGTCCAAACTTATGGGGCACGACTAAAATTGTAATAAAAGGGCAAGCAGTCCTAACTCAGTGACCCAAGTTTCATCCCACACAATAAAAAGTTTAATCTTGTTTTTACAATTTTAGTCGGATTCAAAATTGAATTACTTTTCGTAACAACCATGGATAAAATCTGGTTTGTTAACAAATATTATATTTTTCGAAAGTCGTCGTTGTAGAGTGGTGAGTACTCCCACGAGTTTGATACCCCGCAGCGATTATTTTTAAATTTCTTTTGAATTCGAAATTCGGGATTGGATTCCTTTTTCTCACGTGTGTTAACAAATAACACATTTTTCAGAGGTCGATGTAATACAGTAGTGAGTATTCCCGCTTGTCACTCGAGAGACCTGAGTTTGTACCCCAACAATAATAAGCTTAATTTTCTTTTTAAAATTTGCACCGCATTTGAAATTGGATTACTTGTTCCGAATCTTCGATTGATAAAATCTAGAGCGTTGACAATGGATCACATTTTCTAAAGACGATTGGTAAAATCTGGAGCGTTAACAAATAATTTATTTTTATGAGTCGTCCTAGTGATACAATGGAGTATTTCCGCTTGTCATTCGAGTTATTATGTTCCAGAGGTCGTTGTAATACAAGGGCGAGCAGTCCTGCTTGTCACTCAGTGACCCAAGTTTGATCCCAAACAATAACAAGTTTAATCTTGTTTTTTACAATTTTAGTCGGATTCAAAATTGAATTACTTTTCGTAACGGCCATGGATAAAATCTGGTTTGTTAACAAATATTATATTTTTCGAAAGTCGTCGTTGTAGAGTGGTGAGTACTCCCACGAGTTTGATCCCCCGCAGCGACGATTTTTAATTTTCTTTTGAATTCGAAATTCGGTAGTGGTGAACCGGATGATTTGGGTTTGTTTCCCAACAACGAAATTCGGGATTGGAATCCTTTTTCTCTCGTGTGTTAACAAATAATATATTTTTCAGAGGTCGATGTAATACAGTAGTGAGTATTCCCGCTTGTCACTCGAGAGACCTGAGTTTGAACCCCGACAATAATAAGCTTAATTTTCTTTTTAAAATTTGCACCGCATTTGAAATTGGATTACTTGTTCCGAATCTTCGATTGATAAAATCTAGAGCGTTGACAATGGATCACATTTTCTAAAGACGATTGGTAAAATCTGGAGCGTTAACAAATAATTTATTTTTTATGAGTCGTTTTAGTGGTACAATGGGGAGTATTTCCGCTTGTCATTCGAGTTATTATGTTCCAGAGGTCGTTGTAATACAAGGGCGAGCAGTCCTGCTTGTCACTCAGTGACCCAAGTTTGATCCCAAACAATAACAAGTTTAATCTTGTTTTTTACAATTTTAGTCGGATTCAAAATTGAATTACTTTTCGTAACGGCCATGGTTAAATCTGGTTTGTTAACAAATATTATATTTTTCGAAAGTCGTCGTTGTAGAGTGGTGAGTACTCCCACGAGTTCGATCCCACGCAACGACGATTTTTTTATTTTCTTTTGAATTCGAAATTCGGTAGTGGTGAACCGAATTATTTAGGTTTGTTTCCCAACAACGAAATTCGGGATTGGAATCCTTTTTCTCTCGTGTGTTAACAAATAATATATTTTTCAGAGGTCGATGTAATACAGTAGTGAGTATTCCCGCTTGTCACTCGAGAGACCTGAGTTTGAACCCCGACAATAATAAGCTTAATTTTCTTTTGAAAATTTACACCGCATTTGAAATTTGATTACTTGTTCCGAATCTTCGTTTGATAAAATCTAGAGCGTTGATAATTGGTCACTTTTTCTGAAGACGATTGGTAAATCTGGAGCGTTAACAAATAATTTATTTTTTATGAGTCGTTTTAGTGGTAAACTGAGGAGTATTTCCGCTTGTCATTCGAGTTGGTATGTTCCAGAGGTCGTTGTAATACAAGGGTGAGCATTCCAGCTTGTAACTCTGTGACCAAAGTATGATCCCGAACAATAACAAGTTTCATCTTGTTTTTCGAATTTTAGTCGGATACCAAATTGAATTACTTTTTGTAACGGCGATGGATAAAATCTGGTTTAATAACAAATATTATATGTTTCGAAAGTCGTTTTAGAGTTGTGAGTACAACAACGAGTTTGATCCCACGCAGCAACTATTTTTAATTTTCTTTTGAATTCGAAATTCGGTAGTGGTGAACCGGATGATTTGGGTTTGTTTCCCAACAACGAAATTCGGGATTGGATTCCTTTTTCTCTCGTGTGTTAACAAATAATATATTTTTCAGAGGTCGATGTAATACAGTAGTGAGTATTCCCGCTTGTCACTCGAGAGACCTGAGTTTGAACCCCGACAATAATAAGCTTAATTTTCTTTTGAAAATTTGCACCGCATTTGAAATTGGATTGCTTGTTCCGAATCTTCGATTGATAAAATCTAGAGCGTTGACAATGGATCACTTTTTCTAAAGACGATTGGTAAAATCTGGAGCGTTAACAAATAATTTATTTTTTATGAGTCGTTTTAGTGGTACAATGGGGAGTATTTCCGCTTGTCATTCGAGTTATTATGTTCCAGAGGTCGTTGTAATACAAGGGCGAGCATTCCTGCTTGTCACTCAGTGACCCAAGTTTGATCCCGAACAATAACAAGTTTAATCTTGTTTTTACAATTTTAGTCGGATTCAAAATTGAATTACTTTTTGTAACGGCGATGGATAAAATCTGGTTTGTTAACAAATATTATATTTTTCGAAAGTCGTCGTTGTAGAGTGGTGAGTACTCCCACGAGTTTGATCCCCCGCAGCGACGATTTTTAATTTTCTTTTGAATTCGAAATTCGGTAGTGGTGAACCGGATGATTTGGGTTTGTTTCCCAACAACGAAATTCGGGATTGGATTCCTTTTTCTCTCGTGTGTTAACAAATAACACATTTTTCAGAGGTCGATGTAATACAGTAGTAAGTATTCCGCTTTTTACTCGAGAGACCGAAGTTTGTACCTCGACAATAATAAGCTTAATTTTCTTTTTAAAATTTGCACCGCATTTGAAATTGGATTGCTTGTTCCGAATCTTCGATGGATAAAATCTAGAGCGTTGACAATGGATCACATTTTCTAAAGACGATTGGTAAAATCTTGAGCGTTAACAAATAATTTATTTTTATGAGTCGTCTTAGTGATACAATGGAGAGTATTTCCGCTTGTCATTCGAGTTATTATGTTCCAGAGGTCGTTGTAATAAAAGGGCGAGCATTCCTGCTTGTCACTCAGTGACCAAAGATTGATCCCAAACAATAAAAAGTTTAATCTTGTTTTTACAATTTTAGTCGGATTCAAAATTGAATTACTTTTCGTATAAACCATGGATAAAATCTGGTTTGTTAACAAATATTATATTTTTCGAAAGTCGTCGTTGTAGAGTGGTGAATACTCCCACGAGTTTGATCCCCCGCAGCGACAATTTTTAAATTTCTTTTCAATTCGAAATTCGGTAGTGGAAAACCGAACTATTTAGGTTTGTTTCCCAACAATGAAATTCGGGATTGGATTCCTTTTTCTCTCATGTGTTAACAAATAACACATTTTTCAGAGGTCGATGTAATACAGTAGTGAGTATTCCCGCTTGTGACACGAGAGACCTGAGTTTGTACCCCGACAATAATAAGCTTAATTTTCTTTTGAAAATTTGCACCGCATTTGAAATTGGATTGCTTGTTCCGAATCTTCGATTGATAAAATCTAGAGCGTTGACAATGGATCACATTTTCTAAAGACGATTGGTAAAATCTGGAGCGTTAACAAATAATTAATTTTTATGAGTCGTCTTAGTGATACAATGGAGAGTATTTCCGCTTGTCATTCGAGTCATTATGTTCTAGAGGTCGTTGTAATAAAAAGGTGAGCAGTCCTGCTTGTCACTCAGTGACCCAAGTTTGATCCCAAACAATAAAAAGTTTAATCTTGTTTTTACAATTTTAGTCGGATTCAAAATTGAATTACTCTTCGTAACACACATGGATAAAATCTGGTTTGTTAACAAATATTATATTTTTCGAAAGTCTCGTTGTAGAGTGGTGAGTACTCCCACGAGTTTGATCCCCCGCAGCGACAATTTTTAAATTTCTTTTCAATTCGAAATTCGGTAGTGGAAAACCGGACTATTTGGGTTTGTTTCCCAACAACGAAATTCGGGATTGGATTCCTTTTTATCTTGTGTGTTAACAAATTACACATTTTTCAGAGATCGATGTAATACAGTAGTGAGTATTCCCGCTTGTCACTCGAGAGACCTGAGTTTGTACCCCGACAATTCGATGTAATACAGTAGTGAGTATTCCCGCTTGTCACTCGAGAGACCTGAGTTTGTACCCCGACAATAATAAGCTTAATTTTCTTTTAAAATTTGCACCGCATTTGAAATTGGATTGCTTGTTCCGAATCTTCGATTGATAAAATCTAGAGCGTCAACAATGGATCACATTTTCTAAAGACGATTGGTAAAATCTGGAGCGTTAACAAATAATTTATTTTTTATGAGTCGTCTTAGTGATACAATGGAGAGTATTTCCTCTTGTCATTCGAGTTATTATGTTCCAGAGGTCATTGTAATACAAGGGCGAGCATTCCATCTTGTAACTCAGTGACCCAAGTATGATCCCGAACAATAACAAGTTTAATCTTGTTTTTAGAATATTAGTGGGATTCGAAATTGAATTACATTTCATAACACCCATGGATAATATCTGGAGCGTTAAGAAATAATTTCTTTTTTATGAGTGGTTGTAGTATAGTGGTGAGTATTCCTGCTTGTCACGCGGTGACCCAGGTTTGATCCCCGGCAACAGCGATTTTAGTTGTTTTCTTTCCATAATTTTTATGGAACTCGAAATTGGACAGTGGTCAACCTGTCATGCCGGTAGTTTGAAAAGAAAGTCCGCTAAACAATTGTTTATGAAATCTTGTGTGTTAACATATAATATGTTTTCAGAGGTCCTTGTAGTGGTACAGTGGTGAGTATTTCCGCTTGTCACTCAATTTATTATGTTCCAAAGGTCGTTGTAATACAAGGGCGAGCATTCCTGCTTGCACTTGAGTGACATGAGTTTGATCCCGAACAACAACAAGTTTAATCTTGTTTGGACAATTTTAGTCGCATTCAAAATTGGATTACTTTTTGTAACGGCGATTGATAAAACCTGATGTGTTAACAAATATTATATTGTTAAAAGTCGTCGATGTAGAGTGGTGAGTATTCCTGCGAGTTTGATCCGCCGCAGCAGACTGTTTTTAATTTTCTTTTGAATTTTAAATTCTGGATTGGATTCCTTTTTCTCCCGTGTGTTTACAAATAATATATTTTTCAGAGGTCGATGTAATACAGTAGTGAGTATTCCCGCTTGTCACTCGATAGACATGAGTTTGAACCCCGACAATAATAAGTTTAATTTTCTTTTGACAATTTACACCGGATTTGATTTTGGATTACTTGTTCCAAATCTTCGATTGATAAAATCTAGAGCGTTGACAATGGATCGCTTTTTCTAAAGACGATTGGTAAAATCTGGAGCGTTAAGAAATAATTTATTTTTTATGAGTCGTTGTAGTATAGTGGTGAGCATTCCTGCCTGTCCCGTAGGTGACTCGGGTTTGATCCCCGACAATGGCGATTTTAGTTGTTTTCTGTTCGTAATTGTAACGGAACTCGAAATTGTACAGCGGTGAACCTGCCATGCCGGTAGTTTGGGATCGATCCGCAACAACGGTAGTTTGAAAAGAAAGTTGGCTAAACAATTGTTTACGAAATCTTGTGTGTTAACATATATTATGTTCCAAAGGTCCTTGTAATACAAGGGCGAGCATTCCTACTTGCACTCGAGNGTCGTTGTAATACAAGGGCGAGCATTCCTACTTGCACTCGAGTGACATGAGTTTGATCCCGAACAACAACAAGTTTAATCTTGTTTTGACAATTTTAGTCGCATTCAAAATTGGATTACTTTTTGTAACGGCTATTGATAAAATCTGATGTATTAACAAATATTATATTGTTCAAAGTCGTCGTTGTAGAGTGGTGAGTATTCCTGCGAGTTTGATCCGCCGCAGCAGACTGTTTTTAATTTTCTTTTGAATTTGAAATTCGGGATTGGATTCCTTTTTCTCCCGTGTGTTTACAAATAATATATTTTTCAGAGATCGATGTAATACAGTAGTGAGTATTCCCGCTTGTCACTCGATAGACATGAGTTTGAACCCCGACAATAATAAGTTTAATTTTCTTTTGACAACTTTCACCGGATTTGAATTTGGATTACTTGTTCCGAATCTTCGATTGATAAAATCTAGAGCGTTGACAATGGGTCGCTTTTTCTAAAGACGATTGGTAAAATCTGGAGCGTTAAGAAATAATTTATTTTTTATGAGTCGTTGTAGTATAGTGGTGAGTATTCCTGCCTGTCACGCAGGTGACCCGGGTTCGATCCCCGGCAACGGCGATTTTAGTTGTTTTCTTTCCGTAATTTTAACGGAACTCGAAATTGGACAGCGGTGAACCTGTCATGCCGGTAGTTTGGGATCGAACCCCAACAACGGTAGTTTGAAAAGAAAGTTGGCTAAACAATTGTTTATGAAATCTTGTGTGTTAACATATATTATGTTCCAAAGGTCGTTGTAATACAAGGGCGAGCATTCCTGCTTGCACTCGAGTGACATGAGTTTGATCCCGAACAACAACAAGTTTAATCTTGTTTTGACAATTTTAGTCGCATTCAAAATTGGATTACTTTTTGTAACGGCGATTGATAAAATCTGATGTATTAACAAATATTATATTGTTCAAAGTCGTCGTTGTAGAGTGGTGAGTATTCCTGCGAGTTTGATCCGCCGCAGCAGACTGTTTTTAATTTTCTTTTGAATTTGAAATTCGGGATTGGATTCCTTTTTCTCCCGTGTGTTTACAAATAATATATTTTTCAGAGATCGATGTAATACAGTAGTGAGTATTCCCGCTTGTCACTCGATAGACATGAGTTTGAACCCCGACAATAATAAGTTTAATTTTCTTTTGACAACTTTCACCGGATTTAAATGTGGATTACTTGTACCGAATCTTCGATTGATAAAATCTAGAGTGTTGACAATGGATCGCTTTTTCTAAAGACGATTGGTAAAATCTGGAGAGTAACAAATAATTTATTTTTTATGAGTCGTTTTAGTGGTAAACTGAGGAGTATTTCCGCTTTTCATTAGAGTTATTATGTTCCAGAGGTCGTTGTAATACAAGGGCGAGCATTCCAGCTTGTAACTCAGTGACCCAAGTATGATCCCGAACAATAACAAGTTTAATCTTGTTTTTAGAATTTTAGTCGTATTCCAAATTGATTTACTTTTTGTAACGGCGATTGATAAAATCTTGTTTGTTAACAAATATTATATTTTTCGATAGCCGTCGTTGTAGAGTGGTGACTACTCCCACGAGTTTTATCCCCCGCAGCGACGATTTTTTAAATTTCTTTTGAATTCGAAATTCGGTATTGCTGAACCGGTTGGGTTCGTTTCCCAACAACGAAATTCGGGATTGGATTCCTTTTTCTCTCGTGTGTTAACAAATAATACATTTTTCAGAGGACGATGTAATAGAGTAATGAGTATTCTCGCTTGTCACTCGAGAGACATGAGTTTGTACCCCGACAATAATAAGCTTAATTTTCTTTTGAAAATTTGCACCGCATTTGAAATTGGATTACTTGTTCCGAATCTTCGATTGATAAAATCTAGAGCGTTGACAATGGATCACATTTTCTAAAGAAGATTGGTAAAATCTGGAGGGTTAACAAATAATTTATTTTTTATGAGTCGTCTTAGTGATACAATGGTGAATTCAAATTTCGGTAGTGGTGAACCGGACTATTTGGGTTTGTTTCCCAACAAAGAAATTCGGGATTGGATTCCTTTTTCTCTCGTGTGTTAACAAATAATACATTTTTCAGAGATCGATGTAATACAGTAGTGAGTATTCCCGCTTGTCACTCGAGAGACCTGAGTTTGAACCCCGACAATAATAAGCTTAATTTTCTTTTGAAAATTTGCACCGCATTTGAAATTGGATTACTTGTTCCGAATCTTCGATTGATAAAATCTAGAGCGTTGACAATGGATCACTTTTTCTAAAGACGATTGGTAAAATCTGGAGCGTTAACAAATAATTTATTTTTTATGAGTCGTCTTAGTGATACAACGGTGAATTCAAATTTCGGTAGTGGTGAACCGGACTATTTGGGTTTGTTTCCCAACAAAGAAATTCGGGATTGGATTCCTTTTTCTCTCGTGTGTTAACAAATAATACATTTTTCAGAGATCGATGTAATACAGTAGTGAGTATTCCCGCTTGTCACTCGAGAGACCTGAGTTTGAACCCCGACAATAATAAGCTTAATTTTCTTTTGAAAATTTGCACCGCATTTGAAATTGGATTCCTTGTTCCGAATCTTCGATTGATAAAATCTAGAGCGTTAACAATGGATCACTTTTTCTAAAGACGATTGGTAAAATCTGGAGAGTTAACAAATAATTTATTTTTTATGAGTAATTTTAGTGGTAAACTGGGGAGTATTTCCGCTTTTCATTCGAGTTATTATGTTCCAGAGGTCGTTGTAATACAAGGGCGAACATTCCAGCTTGTAACTCAGTGACCCAAGTATGATCCCGAACAATAACAAGTTTAATCTTGTTTTTAGAATTTTAGTCGGATTCCAAATTGAATTACTTTTTGTAACAGCGATTGATAAAATCTGGTTTGTTAACAAATATTATATTTTTCGATAGCCGTCGTTGTAGAGTGGTGACTACTCCCACGAGTTTGATCCCCCGCAGCGACGAATTTTAAATTTCTTTTGAATTCGAAATTCGGTATTGGCGAACCGGACTATTTGGGTTCGTTTCCCAACAATGAAATTCGGGATTGGATTCCTTTTTCTCTCGTGTGTTAACAAATAATACATTTTTCAGAGGACGATGTAATAGAGTAATGAGTATTCCCGCTTGTCACTCGAGAGACATGAGTTTGTACCCCGACAATAATAAGCTTCATTTTCTTTTGAAAATTTGCACCGCATTTGAAATTGGATTACTTGTTCCGAATCTTCGATTGATAAAATCTAGAGCGTTGACAATGGATCACATTTTCTAAAGACGATTGGTAAAATCTGGAGCGTTAACAAATAATTTTTTTTTATGAGTAGTCTTAGTGATACAATGGAGAGTATTTCCGCTTGTCATTCGAGTTATTATGTTCCAGAGGTCATTGTAATACAAGGGCGAGCAGTCCTGCTTGTCACTCAGTGACCCAAGTTTGATCCCAAACAATAACAAGTTTAATCTTGTGTTTACAATTTTAGTCGGATTCAAAATTGAATTACTTTTCGTAACGGCCGTGGATAAAATCTTGTTTGTTAACAATTATTATATTTTTCGAAAGTCGTCGTTGTAGAGTGGTGAGTACTCCCATGAGTTTGATCCCCCCAGCTACGATTTTTAATTTCCTTTTGAATTCGAAATTCGGTAGTGGTGAACCAGACTATTTGGGTTTTTTTCCCAACATCGAAATTCGGGATTGGATTTCTTTTTCTCTCGTGCTTTAACAAATAATATATTTTTCAGAGGTCGATGCAATACAGTAGTGAGTATTCCCGCTTTTCACTCGATATACATGAGTTTGAACCCCGACAATAATAAGTTTAATTTTCTTTTGAAAATTTGCACCGCATTTGAAATTGGATTACTTGTTCCGAATCTTCGATTGATAAAATCTAGAGCGTTGACAATGGATCACATTTTCTAAAGACGATTGGTAAAATCTGGAGCGTTAACAAATAATTTATTTTTTATGAGTCGTTTTAGTGGTAAACTGGGGAGTATTTCCGCTTGTCATTCGAGTTATTATGTTCCAGAGGTCGTTGTAATACAAGGGCGAGCATTCCTGCTTGTCACTCAGTGACCCAAGTTTGATCCCGAACAATAACAAGTTTAATCTTGTTTTTACAATTTTAGTCGGATTCAAAATTGAATTACTTTTTGTAACGGCGATGGATAAAATCTGGTTTGTTAACAAATATTATATTTTTCGAAAGTCGTCGTTGTAGAGTGGTGAGTACTCCCACGAGTTTGATCCCCCGCAGCGACGATTTTTAATTTTCTTTTGAATTCGAAATTCGGTAGTGGTGAACCGGATGATTTGGGTTTGTTTCCCAACAACGAAATTCGGGATTGGATTCTTTTTTCTCTCGTGTGTTAACAAATAATATATTTTTCAGAGGTCGATGTAATACAGTAGTGAGTATTCCCGCTTGTCACTCGAGAGACCTGAGTTTGAACCCCGACAATAATAAGCTTAATTTTCTTTTGAAAATTTGCACCGCATTTGAAATTGGATTACTTGTTCCGAATCTTCGATTGATAAAATCTAGAGCGTTGACAATGGATCACATTTTCTAAAGACGATTGGTAAAATCTGGAGCGTTAATAAATAATTTATTTTTTATGAGTCGTTTTAGTGGTAAACTGGGGAGTATTTCCACTTGTCACTCGAGTTATTATGTTCCAGAGGTCGTTGTAATACAAGGGCGAGAATTCCAGCTTGTAACTGAGTGACCCAAGTATGATCCCGAACAATAACAAGTTTAATCTTGTTTTTAGAATTTTAGTCGGATTCCAAATTGAATTACATTTTGTAACGGCAATGGATAAAATCTGGTTTGTTAACAAATATTATATTTTAAGAAAGCCGTCGTTGTAGAGTGGTGAGTACTCCCACAGTTTGATCCCCCGCAGCGACGATTTTTATATTTCTTTTGAATTGAAAATTCGGTAGTGGTGAACCGGATGATTTGGGATTGTTTCCCAACAACGAAATTCGGGATTGGATTCATTTTTCTCTCGTGTGTTAACAAATAACACATTTTTCAGAGGTCGATGTAATACAGTAGTGAGTATTCCCGTTTGTCACTCGAGAGACCTGAGTTTGTACCCCGACAATAATAAGCTTAATTTTCTTTTGAAAAAATTGCACCGCATTTGAAATTGGATTACTTGATCCGAATCTTCGATTGATAAAATCTAGACCGTGGACAATGGATCACTTTTTCTAAAGACGATTGGTAAAATCTGTCGCATTAAGAAATAATTTATTTTTTATGAGTCGTTGTAGTATACTGGTGAGTATTCCTGCTTGTCATGTAGGTGACTTGGGTTCGATCCCCGGCAATGACGATTAGTTGTTTTCTTTCCATAATTTTAACGGAACTCGAAATTGGACAGCAATGAACTTATCATGCCTGTAGTTTGGGTTCAATCCCCAACAAACGGTAGTTTGAAAAGAAACGAACCCGGCAATAGCGATTTTAGTTGTTTTCTTTCCGTAATTATAACGGAACTCGAAATTGGACAGCGGTGAACCTGTCATGCCGAAAGTTTGGGATTGAACCCCAACAACGGTAGTTTGGGATCGAACCCCAACAACGGTAGTTTGAAAAGAAAGTCGGCTAAACAACTGTTTATGAAATCTTATGTGTTAACATATAATATGTTTTCAGAGGTCGTTGTAGTGGTACAGTGGTGAGTATTTCCGCTTGTCACTCGAGTTATTATGTTCCAAAGGTCGTTGTAATACAAGGGCGAGCATTCCTGCTTGCACGTGAGTGACATGAGTTTGATCCCGAACAACAACAAGTTTAATCTTGTTTTGACAATTTTAGTCGCATTCAAAATTGGATTACTTTTTGTAACGGCGATTCATAAAATCTGATGTGTTAACAAATATTATATTTACCAAAGTCGTCGTTGTAGAGTGGTGAGTATTCCTGCGAATTCCTGCTTGCACTCGAGTGACATGAGTTTGATCCCGAACAACAACCAGTTTAATCTTGTTTTGACAATTTTAGTCGCATTCAAAATTGGATTACTTTTTGTAATGGCGATTGATAACCTCTGATGTTTTAACAAATATTATATTGTTCAAAGTCGTCGTTGTAGAGTGGTGAGTATTCCTGCGAGTTTGATCTGCCGCAGCATACTGTTTTTTATTTTCTTTTGAATTTGAAATTCGGGATTGGATTCCTTTTTCTCCTGTGTGTTTAACATATTTTTCAGAGGTCGATGTAATACAGTAGTGAGTATTTCCGCTTGTCACTCGATATACATGAGTTTGAACCCCGACAATAATAAGTTTAATTTTCTTTTGACAATTTTCACCGGATTTGAAATTGGATTACTTGTTCCGAATCTTCGATTGATAAAATCTAGAGCGTTGACAATGGATCACTTTTTCTAAAGACGATTGGTAAAATCTGGAGCGTTAAGAAATAATTTATTTTTTATGAGTCGTTGTAGTATAGTGGTGAGTATTCCTGCCTGTCACGCAGGTGACCCGGGTTCGATCCCCGGCAACGGCGATTTTAGTTGTTTTCTTTCCGTAATTTTAACGGAACTCGAAATTGGACAGCGGTGAACCTGTCATGCCGGTAGTTTGGGATCGATCCCCAACAACGGTAGTTTGAAAAGAAAGTCGGCTAAACAATTGTTTATGAAATCTTGTGTGTTAACATATAATATGTTTTCAGAGGTCGTTGTAGTGGTACAGTGGTGAGTATTTCCGCTTGTCACTCGAGTTATTATGTTCCAAAGGTCGTTGTAATACAAGGGCGAGCATTCCTGCTTGCACTCGAGTGACATGAGTTTGATCCCGAACAACAACAAGTTTAATCTTGTTTTGACAATTTTAGTCGCATTCAAAATTGGATTACTTTTTGTAACGGCGATTGATAAAATCTGATGTGTTAACAAATATTATATTGTTCAAAGTCGTCGTTGTAGAGTGGTGAGTATTCCTGCGAGTTTGATCCGCCGCAGCAGACTGTTTTTAATTTTCTTTTGAATTTGAAATTCGGGATTGGATTCCTTTTTCTCCCGTGTGTTTACAAATAATATATTTTTCAGAGGTCGATGTAATACAGTAGTGAGTATTCCCGCTTGTCACTCGATAGACATGAGTTTGAACCCCGACAATAATAAGTTTAATTTTCTTTTGACAATTTTCACCGGATTTGAAATTGGATTACTTGTTCCGAATCTTCGATTGATAAAATCTAGAGCGTTGACAATGGATCACTTTTTCTAAAGACGATTGGTAAAATCTGGAGCGTTAAGAAATAATTTATTTTTTATGAGTCGTTGTAGTATAGTGGTGAAGATTCTTGCCTGTCACGTAGGTGACCCGAGTTCGATCCCCGGCAACGGCGATTTTAGTTGTTTTCTTTCCGTAATTTTAACGGAACTCGAAATTGGACAGCGGTGAACTGTAGTTTGGGTTCGATCCCCAACAATGGTAGTTTGAAAAGAAAAAACAATTGTTTATGAAATCTTGTGTGTTAACATATAATATGTTTTCAGAGGTCGTTGTAGTGGTACAGTAGTGAGTATTTCCGCTTGTCACTCGATTTATTATGTTCCAAAGGTCGTTGTAATACAAGGGCGAGCATTCCTACTTGCACTCGTGTGACATGAGTTTGATCCCGAACAACAAAAAGTTTAACCTTGTTTTGACAATTTTAGTCGCATTCAAAATTGGATTACTTTTTGTAACGGCGATTGATAAAATCCGATGTGTTAACAAATATTATATTGTTCAAAGTCGTCGTTGTAGAGTGGTGAGTATTCCTGCGAGTTTGATCCGCCGCAGCAGACTGTTTTTAATTTTCTTTTGAATTTGAAATTCGGGATTGAATTCCTTTTTCTCCCGTGTGTTCACAAATAATATATTTTTCAGAGGTCGATGTAATACAGTAGTGAGTATTCCCGCTTGTCACTCGATAGACATGAGTTTGAACCCCGACAATAATAAGTTTAATTTTCTTTTGACAATTTTCACCGGATTTGAATTTGGATTACTTGTTCCGAATCTTCGATTGATAAAATCTAGAGCGTTGACAATGGGTCGCTTTTTCTAAAGACGATTGGTAAAATCTGGAGCGTAAAGAAATAATTTATTTTTTATGAGTCGTTGTAGTATAGTGGTGAGTATTCCTGACTGTAACGCAGGTGACCCGGGTTCGATCCCCGGCAACGGCGATTTTAGTTGTTTTCTTTCCGTAATTTTAACGGAACTCGAAATTGGACAGCGGTGAACCTGTCATGCCGGTAGTTTGGGTTCGATCCCCAACAACGGTAGTTTGAAAAGAAAGTTGGCTAAACAATTGTTTATGAAATCTTGTGTGTTAACATATAATATGTTTTCAGAGGTCGTTGTAGTGGTACAGTGGTGAGTATTTCCGCTTGTCACTCGAGTTATTATGTTCCAAAGGTCGTTGTAATACAAGGGCGAGCATTCCTGCTTGCACTCGAGTGACATGAGTTTGATCCCGAACAACAACAAGTTTAATCTTGTTTTGACAATTTTAGTCGCATTCAAAATTGGATTACTTTTTGTAACGGCGATTGATAAAATCTGATGTGTTAACAAATATTATATTGTTCAAAGTCGTCGTTGTAGAGTGGTGAGTATTCCTGCGAGTTTGATCCGCCGCAGCAGACTGTTTTTAATTTTCTTTTGAATTTGAAATTCGGGATTGGATTCCTTTTTCTCCCGTGTGTTTACAAATAATATATTTTTCAGAGGTCGATGTAATACAGTAGTGAGTATTCCCGCTTGTCACTCGATAGACATGAGTTTGAACCCCGACAATAATAAGTTTAATTTTCTTTTGACAATTTTCACCGGATTTGAATTTGGATTACTTGTTTCGAATCTTCGATTGATAAAATCTAGAGCGTTGACAATGGGTCGCTTTTTCTAAAGACGATTGGTAAACGAATCTTCGATTGATAAAATCTAGAGCGTTGACAATGGGTCGCTTTTTCTAAAGACGATTGGTAAAATCTGCTTCGATTGATAAAATCTAGAGCGTTGACAATGGGTCGCTTTTTCTAAAGACGATTGGTAAAATCTGGAGCGTAAAGAAATAATTTATTTTTTATGAGTCGTTGTAGTATAGTGGTGAGTATTCCTGACTGTAACGCAGGTGACCCGGGTTCGATCCCCGGCAACGGCGATTTTAGTTGTTTTCTTTCCGTAATTTTAATGGAACTCGAAATTGGACAGCAGTGAACCTGTCATGCCGGTAGTTTGGGTTCGATCCCCAACAACGGTAGTTTGAAAAGAAAGTCGGCTAAACAATTGTTTATGAAATCTTGTGTGTTAACATATAATATGTTTTCAGAGGTCCTTGTAGTGGTACAGTGGTGAGTATTTCCGCTTGTCACTCGAGTTATTATGTTCCAAAGGTCGTTGTAACACAAGGACGAGCATTCCTGCTTGCACTCGAGTGACATGAGTTTGATCCCGAACAACAACAAGTTTAATCTTGTTTTGACAATTTTAGTCGCATTCAAAATTGGATTACTTTTTGTAACGGCGATTGATAAAATCTGATGTGTTAACAAATATTATATTGTTCAAAGTCGTCGTTGTAGAGTTGTGAGTATTCCTGCGAGTTTGATCCGCCGCAGCAGACTGTTTTTAATTTTCTTTTGAATTTGAAATTCGGGATTGGATTCCTTTTTCTCCCGTGTGTTTACAAATAATATATTTTTCAGAGGTCGATGTAATACAGTAGTGAGTATTCCCGCTTGTCACTCGATAGACATGAGTTTGAACCCCAACAATAATAAGTTTAATTTTCTTTTGACAATTTTCACCGGATTTGAATTTGGATTACTTGTTCCGAATCTTCGATTGATAAAATCTAGAGCGTTGACAATGGGTCGCTTTTTCTAAAGACGATTGGTAAAATCTGGAGCGTTAAGAAATAATTTATTTTTTATGAGTCGTTGTAGTATAGTGGTGAGTATTCCTGCCTGTCACGCAGGTGACCCGGGTTCGATCCCCGGCAACGGCGATTTTAGTTGTTTTCTTTCCGTAATTTTAACGGAACTCGAAATTGGACAGCGGTGAACCTGTCATGCCGGTAGTTTGGGATCGAACCCCAACAACGGTAGTTTGAAAAGAAAGTCGGCTAAACAATTGTTTATGAAATCTTGTGTGTTAACATATAATATGTTTTCAGAGGTCCTTGTAGTGGTACAGTGGTGAGTATTTCCGCTTGTCACTCGAGTTATTATGTTCCAAAGGTCGTTGTAATACAAGGGCGAGCATTCCTGCTTGCACTCGAGTGACATGAGTTTGATCCCGAACAACAACAAGTTTAATCTTGTTTTGACAATTTTAGTCGCATTCAAAATTGGATTACTTTTTGTAACGGCGATTGATAAAATCTGATGTGTTAACAAATATAATATTGTTGAAAGTCGTCGTTGTAGAGTTGTGAGTATTCCTGCGAGTTTGATCCGCCGCAGCAGACTGTTTTTAATTTTCTTTTGAATTTGAAATTCGGGATTGGATTCCTTTTTCTCCCGTGTGTTTACAAATAATATATTTTTCAGAGGTCGATGTAATACAGTAGTGAGTATTCCCGCTTGTCACTCGATAGACATGAGTTTGAACCCCAACAATAATAAGTTTAATTTTCTTTTGACAATTTTCACCGGATTTGAATTTGGATTACTTGTTCCGAATCTTCGATTGATAAAATCTAGAGCGTTGACAATGGATCGCTTTTTCTAAAGACGATTGGTAAAATCTGGAGCGTTAAGAAATAATTTATTTTTTATGAGTCGTTGTAGTATATTGGTGAGTATTCCTGCCTGTCACGCAGGTGACTCGGGTTTGATCCTCGGCAATGGCGATTTTAGTTGTTTTCTTTCTGTAATTTTACGGAACTCGAAATTGGACAGCGGTGAACCGCCATGATATAGCTGATCCATGCACAATATCTCGAAAAATGGATACAAATTTTTGGCTGCTACTTATACTTAGTATCGGCAATAGGTCTGAAAAAGTATCTAAAAATGGAAAATTTAGATATTTGTACCCTGTTGAAGTAAAGAACCATGGCATATATGTTTGGAATAGATTCTATTTTGAGAGAGTTGAAAAAGCACTATCTAGTTGAAAGGTTCTATACATCTGCCCTTTCTCAAGGCATTTCTTTAGACAAAGACTCTGTTTTTTCCTCTTTTCGGATGGTAAATATTTCTCAGAACATGGAGTGTGAATCAAACCCATGTTTGAATTGAAATTGAGATACTGATGCAAGTTCTTCTCCTCTGAATCAGATAGATTCATATCTGAAAGAGGTTGACAATAAGTTCTTTCAAAATTGACTATTTGTCCCTCTGTTAGAGGTGTTCCAGAAATGTTGCGATCAAGTAAATAGCTCGACGAACGAATGGATCGGATCGAATTGGAAAATGGAAAGATTTGTACAAGTTATACCTTTCGTCACCACTCTGTGGAAAATCGTTAGGTATGAATATGTTAGATACCTGTGGCTCGATTGGTGAAATAGTATCTCTCTCCAAAAAAGAATGTTTTTTTTACAGCCGCACAAAGAAAATATTTTTTGGCGAATGAACAAGATATTGAGGAATTGTCCATACGTAAAATCATAATTATTGATACGGGCCTTTTCACATAATCCACATAAAAAGGGAATCTTTTGTTACAATAGAAGCAGAAGTGATGTGGATATTCAAGAATGGAAGTCTAGTTGCTTTATAAAAAGAAGATATCAATGAACTTCTATGAAATGGTTTCACGGGATTTAGCCAATTGTCTTGATCGTGGGATATCATTGAGAAATAGGAATCCGTGTTATCAAAGGATTTCCTGCGATTATTTCTCATATGGAATGAGTCAATCATCCACTTTGGTATCTTATTGAACAAAAATGGTGATATTGTTCCTCCATTGATCAAGAATTTCGATTTTTGGGAAGTATCATGATCATCCAATAAGAAGGGTTTCAATTTTTTCAAATGAACGATTTGAAGACCTATTGATTCTAACAACTGATTGCAGAGTTGATCATTCGGACCTTTCAATTCATAGATGTGGATCTCGGACCTATGAATGGGGATATTCCCGAAACTCACAAAGAAAAAAGGAAGTGAGTTAGACAAAAAGAGAAGAAACTTGGACAAAAAGAAACGAAGTGACTTAGACAAATCTTTTTTATCGATAACCTCAGACCAATCAATCGAATATTGATTAATACGTAATCGAGCGAACACTACTTGAAAATGAAAATGGCTCTTCTGCTCAGAAATGAAATGTTCCTGGAAATTCTTGCTCCCATTGGACCATTTGTATCTATATGCATTAGGATCCCGATTCATGGATCTCTCGGTTCGAGAAATCAAAATAAGAGGATCGAACCATTTCTTCTGACCCTTTTTCAAATTTGATAAATGTTGGTTGATCGTATATTTCATTATAGTTCTATGATTCAGAGTATCATTTCCTATTTGATCCCTTTGAATTCCATATTCGAAGTTGCGATCGGATCTATTCATTAAAAAGAATCGATTCAATACATTTCTTATGTACCCATAGGTGTTATATTGGATTTGAATCAGATTTCGGATCAATCTATATTGATTGACTGCCTCCATTATGTTGTTGCTAGCAAATACCACTATTTTTTGTTTTGGATCTTCCAAATCATTCCCGGGGGAGGTCCGGACCCATTGTTTTCTGATCCTTCGATAAAAAGATTCATTCTCTTCATAAAAAATAAGAGGTAGAACCAATAAATATTTCTTTTTCGATTCATCCCTGGAGTTGATTCTCTTCATAAAAAATAAGAGGTAGAACCAATAAATATTTCTTTTTCGATTCATCCCTGGAGTTGAATACCTCATTCAAGAATTGTTTTTGATCCAATCCGTAGGAATCAATAGAAAAGGCAAATCTCTTATGATACACCAGATCCAGCACGGTTATTGATAGAGTGAATAGATCTGCCATTTCTTGAAATCTCTCTTCTGAGTCAAAATCGTGGTGTAACGTGTATCCCCTCCTGTTCCGGTCATGGAATAGATGAAATAAATAAATAAATAAATAAATGGATTTTTGTTCAAGAATGAAATCTTATTGGAACTGTCCATATCCAGTTCATCCTTCGGAACCATATCACATCCCGGATCTGATGAAATAGGATGAATTGAGACGGTATTTTGTAAATACGTAATTATCTTGAATATAGTTGTTTTCTTTCCGTAATTATAACGAAACTCGAAATTGGACAGCGGTGAACCTGTCATGCCGGTAGTTTGGGATCGAACCCCAACAACGGTAGTTTGAAAAGAAAGTCGGCTAAACAACTGTTTATGAAATCTTATGTGTTAACATATAATATGTTTTCAGAGGTCGTTGTAGTGGTACAGTGGTGAGTATTTCCGCTTGTCACTCGAGTTATTATGTTCCAAAGGTCGTTGTAATACAAGGGCGAGCATTCCTGCTTGCACTCGAGTGACATGAGTTTGATCCCGAACAACAACAAGTTTAATTTTGTTTTGACAATTTTAGTCGCATTCAAAATTGGATTACTTTTTGTAACGGCGATTCATAAAATCTGATGTGTTAACAAATATTATATTGTTCAACGTTGTCGTTGTAGAGTGGTGAGTATTCCTGCGAGTTTGATCCGCCGCAGCAGACTGTTTTTAATTTTCGTTTGAATTTAAAATTCGAGATTGGATTCCTTTTTCTCCCGTGTGTTTACAAATAATATATTTTTCAGAGGTCGATGTAATACAGTAGTGAGTATTCCCGCTTGTCACTCGATAGACATGAGTTTGAACCCCGACAATAATAAGTTTAATTTTCTTTTGACAATTTTCACCGGATTTGAATTTGGATTACTTGTTCCGAATCTTCGATTGATAAAATCTAGAGCGTTGACAATGGGTCGCTTTTTCTAAAGACGATTGGTAAAATCTTGAGCGTAAAGAAATAATTTATTTTTTATGAGTCGTTGTAGTATAGTGGTGAGTATTCCTGCCTGTCACATAGGTGACCCCGGGTACGATCCCCGGCAACGGCGATTTTAGTTGTTTTCTTTCCGTAATTTTAACGGAACTCGAAATTGGACAGCGGTGAATTGTAGTTTGGGTTCGATCCCCAACAATGGTAGTTTGAAAAGAAAAAACAATTGTTTATGAAATCTTGTGTGTTAACATATAATATGTTTTCAGAGGTCGGTGTAGTGGTACAGTGGTGAGTATTTCCGCTTGTCACTCGAGTTATTATGTTCCAAAGGTCGTTGTAATACAAGGGCGAGCATTCCTGCTTGCACTCGAGTGACATGAGTTTGATCCCGAACAACAACAAGTTTAATCTTGTTTTGACAATTTTAGTCGCATTCAAAATTTGATTACTTTTTGTAACGGCGATTCATAAAATCTGATGTGTTAACAAATATTATATTGTTCAAAGTTGTCGTTGTAGAGTGGTGAGTATTCCTGCGAGTTATATCCGCCACAGCAGACTGTTTTTAATTTTCTTTTGAATTTGAAATTCGGGATTGGATTCCTTTTTCTCTCGTGTGTTAACAAATAACACATTTTTCAGATGTCGATGTAATACAGTAGTGAGTATTCCCGCTTGTCACTCGAGAGACCTGAGTTTGTACCCCGACAATAATAAGCTTAATTTTCTTTTGAAAATTTGCACCGTATTTGAAATTGGATTACTTGTAACGAATCTTCGATTGATAAAATCTAGAGCGTTGACAATGGATCGATTTTTCTAAAGACGATTTGTAAAATCTGTAGCGTTAAGAAATAATTTATTTTTTATGAGTCGTTGTAATATAGTGGTGAGTATTCCTTCCTGTCACGTAGGTGACCCGGGTACGATCCCCAGCAACGGCGATTTTAGTTGTTTTCTTTCTGTAATTTTAACGGAACTCGAAATTGGACAGCGGTGAACTGTAGTTTGGGTTCGATCCCCAACAATGGTAGTTTGAAAAGAAAAAACAATTGTTTATGAAATCTTGTGTGTTAACATATAATATGTTTTCAGAGGTCGTTGTAGTGGTACAGTGGTGAGTATTTCCGCTTGTCACTCGAGTTATTATGTTCCAAAGGTCGTTGTAATACAAGGGCGAGCATTCCTGCTTGCACTCGAGTGACATGAGTTTGATCCCGAACAACAAGTTTAATCTTGTTATGACAATTTTAGTCGCATTCAAAATTTGATTACTTTTTGTAACGGCGATTGATAAAATCTGATGTGTTAACAAATATTATATTTGCCAAAGTCGTCGTTGTATAGTGGTGAGTATTCCTGCGAATTCCTGCTTGCACTCGAGTGACATGAGTTTGATCCGGAACAACAACAAGTTTAATCTTGTTTTGACAATTTTAGTCGCATTCAAAATTGGATTACTTTTTGTAACGGCGATTCATAAAATCTTATGTGTTAACAAATATTATATTGTTCAAAGTCGTCGTTGTAGAGTAGTGAGTATTCCTGCAAGTTTGATCCGCCGCAGCAGACTGTTTTTAATTTTCTTTTGAATTTGAAATTCGGGATTGGAATCCTTTTTCTCCCGTGTGTTTACAAATAATATATTTTTCAGAGGTCGATGTAATACAGTAGTGAGTATTCCCGCTTGTCACTCGAGAGACCTGAGTTTGAACCCCGACATTAATAAGCTTAATTTTCTTTTGAAAATTTGCACCGCATTTGAAATTGGATTACTTGTCCCGAATCTTCGATTGATAAAATCTAGAGCGTTAACAATGGATCACTTTTTCTTAAGACGATTGGTAAAATCTAGAGCGGTAACAAATAATTTATTTTTTATGAGTTGTTTTAGTGGTAAACTGGGAGTATTTCCGCTTGTCATTCGAGTTGTTATGTTCCAGAGGTCGTTGTAATACAAGGGCGAGCATTCCAGCTTGTAACTCTGTGACCCAAGTATGATCCCGAACAAAAACAAGTTTAATCTTGTTTTTGGAATTTTAGTCCAATACCAAATTGAATTACTTTTTGTAACGGCGATGGATAAAATCTGGTTTGTTAAAAATATTATATTTTTCGAATGTCGTCGTTGTAGAGTGGTGAGTACTCCCACGAGTTTGATCCCACGCAGCGACGATTTTTAATTTTCTTTTGAATTCGAAATTCGGTAGTGGTGAACCGGATGATTTGGGTTTGTTTCCCAACAACGAAATTCGGGATTAGATTCGTTTTTCTCTCGTGTGTTAACAAATAATATATTTTTCAGAGGTCGATGTAATACAGTAGTGAGTATTCCCGCTTGTCACTCGAGAGTCCTGAGTTTGAACCCTTAAAATAATAAGCTTAATTTTCCTTCGAAAATTTGCACCGCATTTAAAATTGGATTACTTGTCCCGAATCTTCGATTGATAAAATCTAAAGCGTTGACAATGGATCACCTTTTCTAAAGACGATTGGTAAAATCTGTTGCGTGAACAAATAGTTTCTTTTTTATGAGTTGTTTTAGTGATACAATGGAGAGTATTTCCGCTTGTCATTCGAGTTATTATGTTCCAGAGGTCGTTGTAGTACAAGGGCGAGCATTCCTGCTTGTCACTCAATGACCCAACTTTGATCCCGAACAATAACAAGTTTAATCTTGTTTTTACAATTTTAGTCGGATTCAGAATTGAATTATTTGATCCCGAACAATAACAAGTTTAATCTTGTTTTTACAATTTTAGTCGGATTCAGAATTGAATTACTTTTTGTAACGGCATAACAAGTTTAATCTTGTTTTTACAATTTTAGTCGGATTCAGAATTGAATTACTTTTTGTAACGGCGATGGATAAAATCTGGTTTGTTAACAAATATTATATTTTTCGAAAGTCGTCGTTGTAGAGTTGTGAGTACGCCCACGAGTTTGATCCCCCACAGCGACGATTTTTTAATTTTCTTTTGAATTCGAAATTCGGTAGTGGTGAACCGGATGATTTGGGTTTGTTTCCCAACAACGAAATTCGGGATTGGATTCCTTTTTCTCTCGTGCGTTAACAAATAATATATTTTTCAGAGGTCGATGTAATACAGTAGTGAGTATTCCCGCTTGTCACTCCAGAGACCTGAGTTTAAACCCCGACAATAATAGGCTTAATTTTCTTTTGAAAATTTGCACCGCATTTGAAATTGGATTACTTGTCCCGAATCTTCGGTTGATAAAATCTAGAGCGTTGACAATGGATCACTTTTTCTAAAGACGATTGGTAAAATCTGAAGTGTTAACAAATATTTTCTTTTTTATGAGTCGTTTTAGTGATACAATGGAGAGTATTTCCGCTTGTCATTCGAGTTATTATGTTCCAGAGGTCGTTGTAGTACAAGGGCGAGCATTCCTGCTTGTCACTCAATGACCCAAGTTTGATCCCGAACAATAACAAGTTTAATCTTGTTTTTACAATTTTAGTCGGATTCAGAATTGAATTACTTTTTGTAACGGCGATGGATAAAATCTGGTTTGTTAACAAATATTATATTTTTCGAAAGTCGTCGTTGTAGAGTGGTGAGTACTCCCACGAGTTTGATCCCCCGCAGCGACGATTTTTTAATTTTCTTTTGAATTCGAAATTCGGTAGTGGTGAACCGGATGATTTGGGTTTGTTTCCCAACAACGAAATTCGGGATTGGATTCCTTTTTCTCTCGTGTGTTAACAAATAATATATTTTTCAGAGGTCGATGTAATACAGTAGTGAGTATTCCCGCTTGTCACTCGAGAGACCTGAGTTTGAACCCCGACAATAATAAGCTTAATTTTCTTTTGAAAATTTGCACCGCATTTGAAATTGGATTACTTCTTCCGAATCTTCGATTGATAAAATCTAGAGCGTTGACAATGGATCACTTTTTCTAAAGACGATTGGTAAAATCTGGAGCGTTAACAAATAATTTCTTTTTTATGAGTCGTTTTAGTGATACAATGGAGAGTATTTCCGCTTGTCATTCGAGTTATTATGTTCCAGAGGTCGTTGTAGTACAAGGGCTAGCATTCCTGCTTGTACAAGAGCGAGCATTCCTATAGTACAAGTCGGATTCAAATATGGAATACTTTTTGTAACGACGATTAATAAAATATGGTGTGTTAACAAATATTATATTTTCGAAAGACGTCGTTGTAGAGTGGTGATTATTCCCCGAGTTTGATCCTCTGCAATTACGATTTTTAATTTTCTTTTGAATTTTAAATTCGGTAGTGGTGAACAGGTTGATTTGGGTTTGTTCCCCAACAACGAAATTTGGGATTGGATTCCTTTTTCCCTCGTTTGTCAACAATTAATGTATTTTTCAGAGGTCGATGTAATACAGTAGTGAGTATTCCCACTTTTCACTCGAGAAACTTGAGTTTGAACCTAGACAATAATAAGTTTAATTTTCTTTTGACAATTTTCACCAGATTTTAAATTGGATTACTTGTTCCGAATGTTCGATTGATAAAATCTAGAGTGTTGACAATGGATCACTTTTTCTAAAGATGATTCGTAAAATCTAGAGCGTAAAAAAATAATTTATTTTTTATGAGTCGTTGTAATATTGTGGTGAATATTCCTCCCTGTCATGATCGTGACTTGGGTTTGATTCCCAGCAACGGCGATTTTAGTTGTTTTTCTTTCCGTAGTTTTAACGGAACTTTAAATTGGATAACGGTGAACTTGTCATCCCGCTAGTTTGGGTTCTATCCCCAAAAATGTTAGTTTGAAAAGAAAGTTGGCTAAAAAATGGTTTAGAAAATCATAATCTTGGGTGTAACCTGTCATGCCAGTAGTTTGGGTTCGATTCCCAACAATGGTAGTTTGAATACAAAGTCGGCTAAAAAATTGTTTATGAAATCTTTGGTGGGGTGTTAACAAAGAATATGTTTCCAGAGGTTGTGGTAATACAAGGGCGAGCTTTCTTGCTTGTCACTCGAGTGACCTGAGTTTGATCCCGAATAATAATAAGTGTAATCTTGTTTTGACAATTTAAGTTGGATTCAAAATTTGATTACTTATGGTAACGGTGATTGATAAAATATGGTGTGTTAACAAATATTATATTTTTCGAAAGTCGTCGTTGTAGAGTGGTGATTATTCCCGCGAGTTTGATCCTCTACAATTACGATTATTAAATTTTCTTTTGAATTCGAAATTCGGTAGTGGTGAACCCGTTGATTTTGGTTTGTTTCCCAACAACGAAATTCGGGATTTGATTTCTTTTTCTCTCGTCTGTTAACAAATAATATATTTTTCAGAGGTCGATGTAATACAGTAGTGAATATTCCTGCTCGTCACTTGAGAGACCTGAGTTTGAGCCCTGACAATAATAAGTTTAAATTTTTTTTTTACAATTTTCACTGCATTAGAAATTGGATTACTTGTTTAGAATCTTCGTTTGATAAAATTTAGAGTGTTGACAATGGATCGCTATTTCTAAAGACGATTGGTAAAATCTGGAGCGTTCAAAAATAATTTATTTATTATGAGTCGTTGTAGTATAGTGGTGAGTATTCCTGCTTGTCACGTAAGTGACTCGAGTTTGATCCCCGACAACAGCAATTTTAGTGTTTTTCTTTCCGTAGTTTTAACGGAACTCGAAATTGGACAGCGGTGAACCTGTAATGCCCGGGAGTTTGGAATCGATCCCCAACAACGGTAGTTTGAAAAGAAAGTCGGCTAAACAGTTGTTTATGAAATCTTGTGTGTTAACATATAATATGTTTTCAGGTGTGTTAACATATAATATGTTTTCAGTGGTGAGTATTTCTTCCGCTTGTCACTCGAGTTATAATGCTCCAGAGGCCGTTGTATTGGTACAGTGGTGAGTACTTCCACTTGTCACTCGAGTTATTATGTTCCAAAGGTCGAGTGACATGAGTTTGATCCAGAACAATAAAATGTTTAATCTTGTTTTGACAATTTTAGTCGCATTCAAAATTCGGTTACTTTTTGTAACGGCGATTGATAAAATCTAATGTGTTAACAAATATTATATTTTCCAAAGTCGTCGTAGTAGAGTGGTGAGTATTCCTTCGAGTTTGATCCGCCGCAACAGACTGTTTTTAATTTTCTTTTGAATTTGAAATTCGGGATTGGATTCATTTTTCTCTCGTGTGTTTACAAATAATTTATTTTTCAGAGGTCGATGTAATACAGTAGTGAGTATTCCCGTAAGTCACTCGAGAGACTTGAGTTTGAACCCCGACAATAATAAGTTTAATTTTCTTTTGACAATTTTCATTGGATTTGAAATTGGATGACCTGTTCCGATTCTTCGATTGATAAAATCTAGTGCATTGACAATGGATCACTATTTCTAAAGACGATTGGTAAAATATGGGGCATTAAGAAATAATTTATTTTTTATGAGTCGTTGTAGTATAGTGGTGCGTATTCTTGCCTGTCATTTAGGTGACCCTGGGTTCAAACCTCAAAAGCGGCAATTTTAGTTGTTTTTCTTTCTGTAGATTCAACGGAACTCGAAATTGGATAGCGGTGAACCTGTCATGCCGATAGTTTGGGTTCGACCCCGAACAATGGTATTTTGAAAAGAAAGTCGGCTAAAAAATTGTTAATGAAATCTTGTGTGTTAACATATAATATGTTTTTAAAGGTCGTTGTAGTGGTACAGGGGTGAGTATTTCCGCTTGTCACTCGAGTTATTATGTTCTAGAGGTCGTTGTAATACAAGGGCGAGCATTACTGCTTGTAACTCGAGTGACATGACTTTGATCCAGAACAATAACAAGTTTAATCTTGTTTTGACAATTTTAGTCGGATTCAAAATTGGATTACTTTTTTTAACGACGATGGATAAAATCTGATGTGTTAACAAGTATTATATTTTCCAAAGTTGTCGTTGTAGAGGGGTGTGTACTCCTGCGAGTTTGATCCGCCGCACCAGACTGTTTTTAATTTTCTTTTGAATTTGAAATTCGAGATTGGATTCCTTTTTCTCTCGTGTGTTTATAAATAATATATTTTTCAGAGGTCGATGTAATACAGTAGTGAGTATTCCCGCTTGTCACTCGAGAGACTTGAGTTTGAACGCCGACAATAATAAGTTTAATGTTCTATTAACAATTTTCACCGGATTTGAAATTGGATTACCTGTTTCGATTCTTCGATTGATAAAATCTAGTGCGTTGACAATGGATCGCTATTTCTAAAGACGAGTGGTAAAATCTGGAGCGTTAAGAAATAATTTATTTTTTATGAGTCGTTGTAGTATAGTGGTGAGTATCCTTGCCTGTCATGCCAGTAGTCTGGGTTCGATCCCCAACACCGGTAGTTTGAAAAGAAAGTCGGCTAAAAAGTTCTTTATGAAATCTCGTGTGTTGACATATAATTTGTTTTCAGAGGTCGTTGTAGTGGTTTAGTGGTGAGTATTTCCGCTTGTCACTCGAGTTATTATGTTCCAGAGGTCCTTGTAATACAAGGGCGAGCATTACTGCATGCACTCGAGTGACATGAGTTTGATCCCGAACAACAACAAGTTTAATCTTGATTTGACAATTTTAGTCGCATTCAAAATTGGATTACTTTCTGTAACGGCGATTGATAAAATCTGATGTGTTAACAAATATTATATTTTCCAAAGTCGTCGTGGTAGAGTGGTTAGTATTCCTGCTAGTTTGATCTGCCGCAGCAGACTGGTTTTAATTTTCTTTTGAATTTGAAATTCGGGATTGGATTCCTTTTTCTCCCGTGTGTTTACAAATAATATATTTTTCAGAGGTCGATGTAATACAGTAGTGAGTATTCCCGCTTGTCACTCGAGAGACTTGAGTTTGAACCCCGACAATAATAAGTTTAATATTCTTTTGACAATTTTCACCTGATTTGAAATTGGATTACCTGTTTCGATTCTTCGATTGATAAAATCTAGTGCGTTGTTAATGGATCGCTATTTCTAAAGACGATTGGTAAAATCTGGAGCGTTAAGAAATAATTTACATTTTATGAGTCGTTGTAGTATAGTGGTGAGTATCCCT
This sequence comes from Cucurbita maxima, assembly GCF_002738345.1. Taxonomy (NCBI): domain Eukaryota; kingdom Viridiplantae; phylum Streptophyta; class Magnoliopsida; order Cucurbitales; family Cucurbitaceae; genus Cucurbita; species Cucurbita maxima. The sequence goes on along the minus strand of NW_019272087.1, from coordinate 14,528 downwards.
GCCTGTCATGCAGGATACCATGGTTCGAACCCCGGGAACGGTGATTTTTTAGTTGTTATTTTTCTGTAGTTTGAACGGAACGGAACTCAAAATTCGACAGCAGTGAACCTGTCATGCCGGTAGTTTGGGTTCGACCCCCAACAACGGTATTTTGAAAAGAAAGTTGGCTAAAAAATTGTTTATGAAATCTTGTGTGTTAACATATAATATGTTTTTAGAGGTCGTTGTAGTGGTACAGTGGTGAGTATTTCCGCTTGTCACTCGAGTTATTATGTTCTGGAGGTCCTTGTAATACAAGGGCGAGCATTACTGCTTGGCACTCGAGTAACATGAGTTTGATTCAGAACAATAACAAGTTTAATCTTGTTTTGATCATTTTAGTCGGATTCAAAATTGGATTACTTTTTTTAACGGCAATGGATAAAATCTGATGTGTTAACAAGTATTATATTTTCCAAGGTCGTCGTTGTAGAGGGGTGTGTATTCCTGCGAGTTTGATCCGCCGCAGCAGACTGTTTTTAATTTTCTTTTGAATTTGAAATTCGAGATTGGATTCCTTTTTCTTCCGTGTGTTTATAAATAATATATTTTTCAGAGGTCGATGTAATACAGTAGTGAGTATTCCCCGACAATAATAAGTTTAATTTTCTTTTGACAATTTTCACCGGATTTGAAATTGGATTACCTGTTTCGATTCTTCGATTGATAAAATCTAGTGCGTTGACAATGGATCGCTATTTCTAAAGACGATTGGTAAAATCTGAAGCGTTAAGAAATTATTTATTTTTTATGAGTCGTTGTAGTATAGTGGTGAGTATCCTTGCCTGTCATGCTGGTGACCTGGGTTCGAACCCCAGAAATGGCGATTTTAGTTGTTTTCTTTCTGTAGTTTGAACGGAAATCAAAATTGGACAGCGGTGAACCTGTCATGCCGACGGTGTGTTAACATATAATATGTTTTTAGAGGTAGTGGTACAGTGGTGAGTATTTCCGCTTGTCACTCGAGTTATTATGTTCTAGAGGTCGTTGTAATACAAGGGCGAGCATTACTGCTTGTCACTCGAGTGACATGAGTTTGATCTAGAACAATAACAAGTCATGCCGGTAGTTTGGGTTCGACCCCCATTAACGGTATTTTGAAAAGAAAGTCGGCTAAAAAATTGTTTATGAAATCTTGTGTGTTAACATATAATATGTTTTTAGAGGTCGTTGTAGTGGTACAATGGTGAGTATTTCCACTTGTCACTCGAGTTATTATGTTCTAGAGGTCGTTGTAATACAAGGGCGAGCATTACTGCTTGTCACTCGAGTGACATGAGTTTGATCCAGAACAATAACAAGTTTAATCTTGTTTTGACAATTTTAGTCGGATTCAAAATTGGATTACTTTTTTTAACGGCGATGGATAAAATCTGATGTGTTAACAAGTATTATATTTTCCAAAGTCGTCGTTGTAGAGTGGTGAGTATTCCTGCGAGTTTGATCCGCCGCAGCAGACTGTTTTTAATTTTCTTTTGAACTTGAAATTCGGGATTGGATTCCTTTTTCTCTCGTGTATTTACAAATAATATATTTTTCAGAGGTCGATGTAGTATAGTAGTGAGTATTCCCGCTTGTCACTCGAGAGACTTGAGTTTGAACCCCGACAATAATAAGTTTAATTTTCTTTTGACAATTTTCACCGGATTTGAATTTGGATTACTTGTTCCGAATCTTCGATTGATAAAATCTAGTACATTGACAATGGATCGCTATTTCTAAAGACGATTGGTAAAATCTGGAGCGTTAAGAAATAATTTAGTTTTTATGAGTTATTGTAGTATAGTGGTGCGTATTCCTGCCTGTCACGCAGGTGAACTCGAGTTAGATCCCCGACATTGGCGATTTTAGTTGTTTTCTTTCCGTAGTTTGAACGGGACACGAAATTGGATTGCGGTGAACCTGTAATGCCCGGTAGTGTTTGAAGAGAAAGTCGGCTAAAAAATTGTTTATGAAATCTTGTATGTTAACATATAATATGTTTTCAGAGGTCGTTGTAGTGGTACAGTGCTGAGTATTTTCGCTTGTCACTCGAGTTATTATGTTGCAGAGGTCGGTTTAATACAAGGGCGAGAATTACTGCTTGTCACTCGAGTGACATGAGTTTGATCCCGAACAACAACAAGTTTAATCTTGTTTTGACAATTTTAGTCGCATTCAAAATTGGTTTACTTTTTGTAACGGCGATTGATAAAAGCTGATGTGTTAACAAATATTATATTTTCCAAAGTCGTCATTGTAGAGTGGTGAGTATTCCTGCGAGTTTGGGCTACTAGGTTTATTATTGGGTTTTGGGTCGAATTAGGATTAGGCCTCGAGTTTATAGGTTTGTTTTGGGTTGTAGAGCAAGCACGGATTGTACGTGGGTCGCAGGCTTGACCAGCCTCTATCTGTTAGGCCAACGAATTTTGGATCGCAGGCTTACCTGCTGGGCATCGAGTTTGGATCAAGTCCGACCTAGATCCGACGAACCTTTTCTTCTTTGCTCGACTCCTTGCACAATTTTCTCTCTCCTTTCCGCGACTTTTCTGACGCCTTTTCTATTCCATTTTCTCTCCCTATCTCTCTATGGACTTCTCCTCTTCCCTTCCATGAATTTTCGTGGCTTGTAGCCACCTATAATGACGGATCTACGATATTTTTGAAACTTAATTTTGATCTCCTTTTTCATGACGACGATGACAAAAATACAGCGTGGAACATGTCCTAGACGGTTTGAGGTCGTGGGTTTAATTTTTAGAACTTGTCGGCGTTCTCGATAATTCCCTCTCTCTCTTAGTTTCTCACTCTTTTCTTCGTTGCAAGTGGTCTGAGTGTCTTAGAGTGGTTGTTGACGTTGGTGTGGCGATGGTTGAAGGTCGAGGGAACATTGTGAGAGGTTGGGGGAACACGACTTTCATGTGTGTCATGTAATATTTTTTTAAAATTTTGATTCGTTATAGTGTTAGACTAACGTGATAACCAACTACACCACGACACCAGATGATTTACAAGTTTTGTTCTATATTATGATATAATGTTATAAAAATTAGAAATTCCAATCCCTATTTTTTTTTATTTATTTTAGAATTGATCGAATAGTCTTAACATCTTTGAATGTTTTCATTATTATTTTCAGTAGTACGTCAAGCTCTTTAATCTTAATATTGGCCGCTAAAATTTGTTACTTACTAGTGAAAATGATATAACTTGGAAAAATGATGTTTGTGATGGTGTTAATATAACACATGGGGAAGCAATTTGGATCTTAGGCACTCTTAGAACATCAATTATAGTAAATAACTAGCATGTTCATAAGTATTAAAACTCAAGGAGTTTGAGTACTAACCTTTTGTAGTTCAAATTCCTTTTTCCTCACGAACCAGTTTCGAACCACCACTAGTGTCTTCTCCACTATCCTCCGGCCTTAGAATGTGATTGTGGAATCCGGTGAGTGACTAAACTTGGGAGGGATTTTGTATATATGAAGAGAGTGTTTCTAAGAGGTTTTTCTCAAGGTTTTTCACCAAGAAGAACCCTTTGATGTATTATGATCACTCTATTTATAGAGTCATGTTTGCATGTTCATGCAAATTTGAGATCACCAAATTTTGACACTCAAAATTAGATTCAAATGTTTGGGATTATGTGGCAAGCATGCATGTTTGAGTTAACCAAATTTTAACGCTCAAAATTCCACTCAAATTTGTGGGGTTTATTTGGCAAGCATGCAAGTTTGGTTAAACCAAATTTTGACACCTCAAAATTCCACTAACTTGGATTTTTTCATTAAATGAAGTAACATTTTGACTTACACATATTTGATTAAGATATTTAAATCTTATTTAAATATCTCAGATTCTCTCTTTTGGTTGAATTCGTAAATAAAACAAAAATGCGGTTAAATATATCGTATATATGTAGCGCATTCTCCCTAATTTGAATTCGAACACTTCGAACTTACTCGTCACACTGTTTTATCGTTTAGTCCGATATGAGCTAGTAGAGGGACCTAATGGACCTATAGATCATGGGCTCCAACGATCCAAGATTAACCAGTTAAATTAATTAACCTTGTTAACAAACATTCGTTAACTACTAGGGCATACCACTATTGCCTAGTAGTTGCACTCCCCTCACTATAGATATATTTTTGTCCATTTGATATAACCATGATTATTAAGTCGATCATTCACAGGTTGTTCGTAACTAGAGCTGGGTCAATTTACCGTTTTTATGAATGCATAAAGAGACTTTAGCGAGGATATGTGTTCTCCAAATGAAGGTCTAACATTTTAGTCGATCATAGTGGGAGTCAAACCCACAACCTTCTACATGCTTCCATGGAATGATCAACGCCCTCCTATAGGACAGAGCCATTGGGTAGGCCAATCAAACAAACTATCAAGTAGTACATCCCTAACAAACCTCATGCCTAACTCAATGGTTTCAAATTCGATTTGAAAAGAAAGTGGAAGTTTTGCAGACACTACATCGACTACCATTAGCTTATATGCTAACTTGGAAATAACATCAATTGTTTTGCATTTGCATTTAATTATTTTTTTTCCTAGAAGCTACTCTACCCATTTTTATTGATGAGTAATGCATTTAATAAATAGGAAATATATGAATAAATATCTGATCTTATCCCTTCTTATTGTTATAAGTGACCGGATGAGATTTATTTTAATAAAAAACATAATTTTTTCGTGATTGGATAACATAAATTAGTACCTAATAGTTTTCACAAATCTAGCATACAACATCCATCCACTTTCTCAATATATTTCTACCCCACCTTAAAAAAACAAAAATAAAAAAAAAAATCGAACATATAGGACTATAAGGAGTGAATGTATTGGTAGGGGGTAACTACTTAGGTACTAAAAGAATATAGATTTTAATCAATTGAATTTGTCTATCCAAATCTTAACATTATATAATTGTTATTACACCTACTCGTATAAATAATTTTAGTTGCATATGGTCAAAACTAAAAGATAGGATTATAATACTCTTGCACATGGATTTTATTAATATCCAAATCAAATAAATGAATGAAAGAATAATATATTCAATAAATTTTTTTTATCATAAGTGGATATTTTATCGGGTGGTATGATTCTTGCTTTGGGTGTGAGAGGTCTCGAGTTCAATTCTCTAAATTACCCAAGTTTTTTTCTAAACTATGTTCATGTTTATCTTCTCTTATTAATTCTCCTTTCTCATTCAAAATTGTAGGTAGTAATGCAAAATACGAGATAATGACGGATAGATACCATATCTAAGTCTTGACTATCTATATTTTATTTACATGTCCTATTTTACCATTAAGTGTATTGTAGCTCGTGTTATACACTCATATATCATATCTAAGTGTTGAAACTCTATCAAATACAAAGTTGAAAACAAAGACACATAAATCATTTTCAAAATTTAGAGATCTATTATTTTTTAAAGTTCATAGAGACAAGACTTATAGATATTTGTGGTCTCATGGTCTAGTGGTTAGGACATTGGACTTTGAATCCAATAACTCAAGGGACCTTTTCCATGTTTGTTTATGGTCTATAGATATAAATATGAAAGTAAACTTTTATAACTTCTCATTGAATTCAAACCAATTTCTTCCTTATATTTGTCAAGCTAAAAAATTTGTTTTGGAGCAATGTCTTAAATGGCATGGTCTTAATTTTGGAATTTAATCATCTGTCTTCAACTTATTTAAGAAAGCAGAATTTTTTTTCCTTAGGCAACCTGATCTAGGATGTATTAACTCTCGATTTCTTTATCAAAAGTACTCAACTTAATCTAATAAAGCTAAAGAAAGACTCAATTTTTAAGAAAATGGATTGTATGTAAGATTTCGATCCTTACCCCCCAATTTTTCACAAAATAATTTTCTTCAATTGGTCTGAGTCTTGTTAACCTTTGTGGTCTTCTATGGAAATACTCCTTGGAGCTGCAAAAATCAAACAAGATATGTTTCTCTTGACAAACTTGCGTGTAGGCTCAGATTTAATGTTCGAGCTTCAACCTTCTTCCTTTAATGGTGGACAAAATTTGGAAGGTGTGTTTGAGGCACCTTCAACACTTTATTTCATCACCAAATGTGTGGATAATCTCATTTAGAAGGTGTAGAAGTAAGTTGGAAGAAAAATGGTTGACTATGGCTCTCAAATTTGTAAGAAATCCGAGATTTAGAAACCCAAAATTTAAAAGGCTATAACAACTCAGAGTTGAAGGCTCAACTTGGCTCTGAGATATGAGGTCTAAACCTGTATTTTGATCTAAAAACTTTAGTTCTAAGGTTCACAGTTTTAAGTCCGAAAAACTTGGGTCTTGATCTGTATTCCAATTTTTATTCTTGTCTGGTGCTTAGTCTTGTTCTAAGTTCCTTCCTTAGTTCTTCTTCTGTTGCATAAGACATTTCCTCTAATATTTAAAGTATGCGTAAAGAATGTGACAATCTATATCTAAGGCTTCATTCGTTCCAAGAGACACAGTTTCTACTTACGTCCAAGGTTTCTTGTGTTCCAAGCAACATAGTCTGAACCTGCATCCATGGCTTTATGCATTCCCTGCAATACAACCTGAAACCTACACCCAAGGCTTCTTATAATCAAAGCAGTGTAGTCTGAAACCTAAATACAAAAATTTTTACGTTTCAAGTGACTTAGTATGAAAAACTACACCAAAGGCTTCATATGTTCTGAGCGGTGTAGTCTGAATACCTACGTTGAAGGCTTCATATGTTCTAAGGACTATAGTCTGAATACCTACTCAAAGTTTCATACGTTCTGAGAGATGTAGTTTGAAACCTACATCCAATACTTTTTACCTTCCAAGCACGACAATCTGCAAACCTACATCCAAAATTTGTTATGTTTCAAATGATGTAATATGAGTCATGAATGTATCGAATCATAGGACATGAGGACCTTGATCATTTATTCTTGAGAGATACCAAGTATTCTTCTATTCTTAATTCATACACGGCTTGTGTTTGTCTTTTCCTTGGTTTTTGTCCTTAAAACATTACATTAGTTTCATGGATTCTTAGGTTCTTAATTCTAGAGGCTTAAGTCATAAAATACTTTCTTATGGCCTACTCAAATCTCATACATTAAGAACTTATCATAATAACATGCATTGGTCATACATGAGGTCATATCATATTTCTTAAAAATTCTAGAAAAATCTTGGATCTTGGTTAGGGTCAAAAGGATTATTTCTTTTAAGTCTTAACTTTTGCCCTAATTTGATTTTAATTCTAAACTTGATCTAAGTAACTTAAACCCCAATATATACATCTTTATGTTCTCATGCATAAAATTTTATTAAAGTCTTAAGTTATTTGGAGGGTAGGTGGACATTGAAATATCTAAAGGTAACCCAAAGGCATTTTAGTAATTTTATCTATAAATTATAAATGTGTTCCAACTATTTTGAAACTTTACATAATTCTTGAGGTCAATACAAAATTTTGAAACTTTACATAATTCTTGAGGTCAGTACAAAATTTCATGTTATTTGGAGGTCATTAAGTCTTAAACTCAACCTTCATGGGGGCATTTTGGTCATTTGCATCATTTCTTGGTTTAGCCAATTATCTTTATCCAATTTCCCTCACATGTCATATTATCTTCACCTTTCAGCCTTAAACTTTTATGGGCAGCATTCTTCATTTAGTGAATTTTTTTTTTTTTGACTTCTTTCTCACGAAAAACGCTATGAACTTAACTTATGGTTCTTAGTATTTTTCTTTCATATTCTCTTAATCCATACTTAACTTAAGGTTCATACTAAAAATCAACGATTCTAAGTATTTCTTAAGAAAAGTTCTAGATGGTTCTATACCTCATTATTGGTGTTCGGGACCTCGATATTAAGCTTTCGATACTTGAATGACTCCAAATTTTCTTTGACAAACTCTTTAGAATGTCTATTTTCAAGAACCATAAATTTTGTTATAAATGAATGAGTCAGGAAGAGTGTTAAAATTTAGAAAAAAAAACTAAGGGATTATTGGATTTTAGGCTTGCGTGGCCGGTTCAGTTGAATTGCCCACGCCATGGTCATCTTCCTTTGAAAGAAAGAAGATTGATGTGAACCGTTGTGTCGTTGTTTGAAAATAAATCATCTTAGCTTTTTTTTTCTAGAATTTCTCACCTCAATTTTATGAAACTTAAAGATATAATTTCAAGGTAGATCTAGAGACTAACTTCTTACCATTAAGTGTAGTGTAGCTTGAGTTATAACGGGTCGAAGTTAGATAAAAATAGGGTTCTGCGCATGGAGTAAACCCACCTAATTTTCTAATTTGTTGAAACAATTAAGGTACTTCTAGGCCAAGATTTCTTCACGAAAGTCCTTCCTTATACTTTCCTCGAGCATAAAAATTCATTTTGGAGGGACAAATTTTTGTGTGAGGCCTTAATTTTAGATTTCCTCCCTCGGTCAGCAACTTAACCCATAACGCGAAAATGAGATTTCTTGAGCAGCTAGATCCTTACATCCTTAGGCTATGACTCCTTCATGAACATTGTCTATCTTAGTCCCCTAAAGTTAAAGGAATCATCAATTTCGGATGAGATGGGTTATAGGAAGAAAATTGAAACTTACCCCAATTCTTACCCAAAAATGAATTTCTTAAATTAAACACTCTCCAGAACTTAATTGTCTTTGAGCTCTTCTATGAAAATGTTTCTTTGAGGTTCAAAAATCCAATGGAATGGATGAGAAGTGACGATTGGGTACATAGGTTAGGTGCACTTTTTTTTGTACTCGATTTTTTTACCGTACTTGCTGTTAATTTTATTTAGAAGGTTTCTTTAAACAAGTTTAGAAGAAAATTGTGGACTATAGCTTTCAGATTTAGAAGAAATCCAAGAAAGGGGATAAGACAACCCTAATCCTCAACCCAATGATACAAGCTTTTGTTGAATCAAGAACTCTTTAACCAAAAATATTAACACCTTCTTATATAAAATTCGGATCAACCAATAGATGACTAGAATTACATTACCTCTTAAGAACATTTATTATGCGTATGCAATATCAAACTTTGATGAGAGTTTTAATAAGTCTCTCTCAGTGTTACAAAGAAATTTGAGGAAGTAACACTCTTCATCGAGATGTTTATGCACCAAGATCGTAGAAGGAAATATTAAGAGGTTGTATGAGTAAAGTGGTCAATGATGGGATACTTTAGCAAGATTTGGAGTAAGTGACTTAAAATATAAAGTAATATATAAACACTAATCGAAGTCATGATTTAGTTAAAGGAAGAAACCAAGTCACCTTGAAGAAATTAAAAGGTTTGAATTAAGGTTGAATGTTATATCTAAGTTATTCTAACATTAATATCAACACGAGATCTGAGCCTTGAATCTACTTGAACTTTTTTAGATTAGGGTTAGGACAACTTAGTAGAGTTGAGGTAGACTGAGACATAGGCACATGAGCTACTAAGTCAGGACTTCACACTCCTTAACATTTGTCTTAGAATGCAATAGCTCTAGTCATTAAAAGGAAAGAATGGGCCCACGCGACGATATATTGAACATTAAGAGCTGATCTAGATAATTATTAAAAAAAAAAAAAAAACATGCATTCTTGTAGACACAAGCCTCAAGCATATGATCCAAGAAGGCAAGGTTAAAAGGTTTTCTCTGAGTTCGACATAGTTGTGTGAGTTAAAGTGATGTTGTTGGACTCACTAAGTTCTTATAGCTTAAGTAATTTTCATGAATTAGATATTTAATGAGGTTTCTAGACTTGTTTTTTAATAGGGTTCATATCGATTATAGGAGGCTAATCAGAGAAAAAATTATAACATGATGAGCCCTTAAGCAAACTTGATACCTCTATAGAGTGAGCGTTATACCAAACTCTTCGATTGAGTAACGATGGAAGAGATGACCGAAAGACTGCGCAACGTCGAGCTGAGGAAGAAGAATGTCGCTTCAGCTGTCAACAAGTAGGGTCATCTTCTCCTCACTGAGGAGGAATGACTTGCACGCCTGAAGCTTTGCGATAATACCGGCGAGAGTAACGGGTCCACCGGCGGTAAAGGAGGCAAGAAGCAGTGGAAATCTCGCGGACGCACGCAGGAAAGAAGGGGATCAAAAGGAGTCGAACGATAGTGAGCAAATCCAGTGCTGGAACTGCGGGAAGAAGGGCCACCTGAGCAAGAATTGCTACAACAAGCTCAAGAACAAGGAGAAGGTCCATGTGACCCAATCCAAGGAGGAAGAGCCAGCTCTTTTCATGGTGAGTGCATTGGTCTTATTCGACGTCCTCAATTCTAATTCAAAATCTATAGAGGTAATCGACGTTGGCATAACCACTTTGATGAGTGTCGAACTCGAGGAAGAGCTCCAGCTGGGTGTGACAAAGGCACCGACTGGAGAGCCAATTCAGCTGAAGGAGGAGCGAGTGTTCGCTCAAATCGGTGAAATAAGCGAGCAGTAGGAGCAATGACGATAGGTCCTCGACACAGGAGGAACAAACAATATGACCGGGGCCAGGTCGGCATTCTCTGAGCTTGACTTGGGGATTCGCAGGACAGTGAAGTTTGGCGACGGCTCCATCGTCGAGATCGAAGGGCGCGACACCATCCTGTTCGTCGGCAAGGGAGGCAAGGAACGCAAACTAACCAGCGTCTACTTCATCCCGAGGCTTAAGGCTAACCTTGTGAGCCTTGGTCAACTTGATAAGTGATGGTGTTAATATAACACATGGGGAAGCAATTTGGATCTTAGGCACTCTTAGAACATCAATTATAGTAAATAACTAGCATGTTCATAAGTATTAAAACTCAAGGAGTTTGAGTACTAACCTTTTGTAGTTCAAATTCCTTTTTCCTCACGAACCGGTTTCCTCACTAGTGTCCTCTCCACTATTCTCCAGCTTTAGAACGAGATTGTGGAATCCGATGAGTGACTAAACTTGGAAGGGATTTAGTATATATGAAAGAGAGTTGTGAGAGTTTTTCTCGAGGTTTTTCCAAGGAAGAAGTTCCGTAGAGTCATATTTGCATGTTCATGTAAATTTGAGATCACCAAAATTGATACTCAAAATTCCACTCAAATGTGTTAGATTATGTGGCAAGCATGCAATTTGAGTTAACCAAATTTGAACACTCAAAATTCCACTCAAATTTGTGGGGTTTATTTGCCAAACATGCAAGTTTGGTTAAACTAAATTTTGACACCTCAAAATTTCATTAACTCACATGGATTTTTCTATTAAGTGAAGTCAACATTTTGACTTTCTTCCTTTTATTTCAATAATTAATTTGAATAATTAATTTCAAATTAAAGTAATATTAAATGATTAATTAAACTACATAATTAATATTTAACAATAATTCAAATACCAATCTCAATCAATTCGGACACATATTTGATTAAAATATTTAAATCTTATTTAAATATCTTCGATTCTCTTTTTTTTGTTTCATTTGTAAATAAAATAAAAATGCGGTAAAATAAATCGTATATATGTAGCGCATATTCCCTAATTTGAATTTGAACACTTCGAACTCACTCGTCACACTGTTCTATGGTTTAGTCCGATATGAGCTAGCAGAGAGACCTAATGAACCTATAGATCATAGGCTCTAACGATCTAAGATTAACCGATTAAACTCATTAACCTTGTTAACCAACATTCGTTAACTACTAGGACCCTCCACTGTAGCCTAGTAGTCGCACTCCCCTCACTATAGATATATTTCTGTTCATTTGATATAACCATGATTAGTAAGTCGATCCTTCACAAGTTGTTCGTAACTAGAGCTGAGTCAATTTATCATTTTACCCCTGAAGTTACTTCTTGTTCCTTATGTTTCACTGATCCTCTAATGAACAATTGGTTTGTGATCTAACCAATAAACCGAATCCCTCTAAAGCCAATGAGTTGGTGGGGCCCCTTGTTCAAGACCTGGAGTCAATACTCAAGGGAACTACATCTCTTATATCCCTAAAAGTTGGTAGGAGTGAATTTCATCTTACACCCCACGTCCCCAGCCATTCACCCAGTCTTACCCCTGAAATGGGAGGCCTATTGATTAGGCGAACTCGAGCCACTCTCACCCATGTAAATCTAAGGTTAATTCTGAATGAACAGGAGTTCATGGTTAGCTCAGGATTAAGATCGAGTTACCTAAGTCATCGAATGAAAAGAAAATCAGTCTCTACAGTAAACGACATTAAAAAATAAGAGTGATTTTCTTCATGGTCCGATCTAAAGTAATACTCATTGCATAGGACGCCCCCACTCACATGTTTCCACATGTATAATTTTAGTGATCACGTTGTTTATATCATATACAAAAGTGGGCCGCATCCATAGTGTCCCCAGAATAAGGTACTCATCCTTATCCTTATACTATAGATCATTTTGACTATATACTTGAACTTGATCAACTCTTATGTCTCTACATATAGTTCAAGTAATCATACTATAGTCAGAGTGTTCTTAGTTTATTGGATTTAGATTAATAATCGTAAAATTCACTTTATTCAATAACAATCTTTACTGAATAAACATCAATAATAGCGTTATTGAAAATAAAATATGTTTTTGTTTACAAACTATGAGTTTTAGGACATAAAACCTAACAAACTCCCACTTGGACTAAAACTCTAGTGAGGTTTTATAACGTTGAGTAGAGAGAAAGACATAAATACAATAAACTAGGGCATCACATACTCATGCATTTTCTCTCATTTGCCCTAGATTACATAACTCGTAGTCCTAGACTCACTAGGTGCCCTTCAAACACTTTAGCCGTGAGGGGCTTTGTAAATGGATCAGCAATGTTGTGCTCAGAAGCTATTTGTGTGACGATCACATCTCCTCGTTGCACAGTCTCCCTTATGAGATGATATTTGCGCTCAATATGTTTTCCTCGCTTATGGCTTCTTGGTTCTTTTGAATTTGCAACTGCTCCACTGTTATCACAAAAAAGAGTGATGGAAAGATGCATATTTAAGACGACTTTCAAATCAGTTAGGAACTTCTTAAGCCATAAAGATTCTTTCTTTGATTCACAAGTAGCAACATAATCGGCTTCCATGGTGGAATCCGCAATGTAACCTTGCTTTATGCTTCTCAATATTATTGCTCCTTTGTTCAGAGTGAAGACAGATCCTGATGTCGATTTCTTCGAACCTACATCGGTCTGAAAATATGAGTCAGTGTACCCTGTAAGGATCAAATCCTTAGCGCCATACATTAGCATATAATCTCTCGTTCTCTTTAGATACTTGAGGATATTCTTAATGGTAGTCAAATGAGTACATTCCGAATTGGACTGATACCTACTGACAATTCCCACAGCATAGCATATGTCGGGTCGGGTACATAGCATGGCATACATTAGACTACCGACTAATGATGCATAAGAAATATGTCTCATATCCTCAACTTCTTAAGGTGTCTTAAGACTTTGTTCCTTCGACAAATGAACTCCGTGGCCTGAAAGGTAATAATCCTTTCTTTGAGTTCTGCATCTTATATCGAACCAACATTTTATCGATGTACGATGCCTGAGACAATGCTAGTATTTTGTTCTTGCGATTCTGAACAATTTGGATTCCAAGAACAAACTGAGCCTCTACCAAATCTTTCATTTGGAATTGTATTGTTAGCCAATGCTTAGTGTCAGTAAAAAATCCCACATCATTCCCAATGAGTAGGTTATCGTCAACGTACAATACTAGGAAAGCTATTGTAGAGTTGACTATTCTTTTGTAAACATAAGGTTCGTTAACATTCTATTTAAAGCCATAAGATTTGATTGTAGTATCAAACTTTATATTCTAAGATCGAGATGCTTGCTTTAACCCATAAATGGATCTTTTAAGCTTACAAACCGTTTGCTCGTGATATTGTTCAATGAACCCCTCTAGTTGAGCCATATAGATACTCTCTTCAAGATTGTCTTAACATCCATTTGTCAAATTTCATAATCATAAAATGTGGCAATGGACAAAAGTATTCTAATCGATTTAAAAATCTGTACCTTACCGGTTTTTTCATAGTCCACCCCCTCTCTTTGGGTATAACTCTTTGCTAAAAGTCGAGCTTTAAAGGTCTGTACCTTACCGGTTTGGTCTCGTTTCCTCTTATAGACCAATTTGCAACCAATAGGTTTTACCCCATCTGGTTGATCTACAAGTTCACGGACTGAATTGAAGTACATTGACTCCATTTCAAGATTCATGGCTTTGATCCACTGATCTCTGTTTTCATCATTCATTGTCTGTTTATAGGTCAATGGATCCTCAACACCATCATCAAGTATGATGATCTGTGTTTCTGTCTAACCCAAGTAACGATCGGGGTGAGTTATAACCCTCCCACTACGTTGAGGCATTCTCAACTCTTGAGCAGGATGTGATTGACCAGAAGTGCCAGTTCCATCAACAACTCTTGTTGAAGAACCAGTCTGATCAACAACTCTTGTTGTTTTATCAATAGCTTCTTTAGAAATC
>NW_019272086.1:556590-561359 GCF_002738345.1 Cucurbita maxima | reverse complement strand
ATCATCATAGGTAATCTTCAAGATGCACCAGTCGAGAATCGAACTGAGACTGTATCGTGGAACGGTACTATTCTACCACTAGACCACTAGTGCATGTACCTTTGGGCCAATAAAAAACATACTCGTAATTTGGAACTGTAGTTCTTCTGAAGCCCTCAAGTTTTAGTTTCACCTCTCGATTTAGAAAAGAAGGCTCCATAGTGCTACGCGTGAAATCTATAAATGTAAATGATAGATTGTAACAAACCTAAGTTTGAACATTTTGCACTAATATCATCATAGGTAATCTTCAAGATGCACTAGTCGAGAATCGAACTGGGACTGTATCGTGGTATGATACTATTCTACCACTTAACCACTAGCGCATATACCATTGGGCCAATAAAAAACGTACTCGTATTTTGGTCCTACAGCTCTTCTGAAGCCCTCAACTTTTTGTTTCACCTCTCGATTTCAAAAAGAAGGCTCCATAGTGCTACGCGTGAAATCTATAAATGTAAATGATATGTTTTAACAAACCGAAGTTTGAACATTTTGCACTAATCATCATAGGTAATCTTCAAGATGCACGAGTCGAGAATCGAACTGGGACTGTATCGTGGTATGATACTATTCTACCACTTGACCACTAGCGCATGTACCTTTGGGCCAATAAAAAACGTACTCGTATTTTGGTCCTACAGCTCTTCTGAAGCCCTCAACTTTTAGTTTCAACTCTCGATATAAAAAAAAAAAAGCTCGATAGTGCTACTCGGGAAATTTATAAATTTAAATGATATATTGACAAACCCAAGAAATTCGAAAAGTATGCAATAATATCATCATAGCATCTCTTCAAGATGCACCAGCCTAGAATCGAACTCGGGTCTGTACTGTGGCAGGGTACTATTCTACCACTAGACCACTGGTGCAACCAACTTTAGGTCTGTCCATAATTTACTCGAAATTTCGTACTGCAGTTCTTCTGAAGCCCTCAACTTTTAGTTTCACCTCTCGATTTAAAAATGAAAGCTCCATAGGTCTACTCGCGAAATCTATAAATGTAAATGATAGATTGTAACAAACCGAAGTTTGAACATTTTGCACTAATATCATCATAGGTAATCTTCAAGATGCACCAATCGAGAATCGTACTGAGACTGTATCGTGGAACGATACTATTCTACCACTAGACCAATAGTGCATGTACCTTTGGGCCAATAAAAAACATACTCGTAATTTGGAACTGTAGTTCTTCTGAAGCCCTCAAGTTTTAGTTTCACCTCTCGATTTCAAAAAGAAGGCTCCATAGTGCTACGCGTGAAATCTATAAATGTAAATGATAGATTGTAACAAACCGAAGTTTAAACATTTTGCACTAATATCATCATAGGTAATCTTCAAGATGCACTAGTCGAGAATCGAACTGGGACTGTATCGTGGTATGATACTATTCTACCACTTAACCACTAGCGCATATACCTTTGGGCCAATAAAAAACGTACTCGTATTTTGGTCCTACAGCTCTTCTGAAGCCCTCAACTTTTAGTTTCACCTCTCGATTTCAAAAAGAAGGCTCCATAGTGCTACGCGTGAAATCTATAAATGTAAATGATAGATTTTAACAAACCGAAGTTTGAACATTTTGCACTAATCATCATAGGTAATCTTCAAGATGCACTAGTCGAGAATCGAACTGGGACTGTATCGTGGTACGATACTATTCTACCACTTGACCACTAGCGCATGTACCTTTGGGCCAATAAAAAATTGTAACAAACCGAAGTTTGAACATTTTGCACTAATATCATCATAGGTAATCTTCAAGATGCACTAGTCGAGAATCGAACTGGGACTAACATTTTGCACTAATATCATCATAGGTAATCTTCAAGATGCACTAGTCGAGAATCGAACTGGGACTGTATCGTGGTATGATACTATTCTACCACTTAACCACTAGCGCATGTACCTTTGGGCCAATAAAAAACGTACTCGTATTTTGGTCCTACAGCTCTTCTGAAGCCCTCAACTTTTAGTTTCACCTCTCGATTTCAAAAAGAAGGCTCCATAGTGCTACGCGTGAAATCTATAAATGTAAATGATATGTTTTAACAAACCGAAGTTTGAACATTTTGCACTAATCATCATAGGTAATCTTCAAGATGCACGAGTCGAGAATCGAACTGGGACTGTATCGTTGTATGATACTATTCTACCACTTGACCACTAGCGCATGTACCTTTGGGCCAATAAAAAACGTACTCGTATTTTGGTCCTACAGCTCTTCTGAAGCCCTCAACTTTTAGTTTCACCTCTCGATTTCAAAAAGAAGGCTCCATAGTGCTACGCGTGAAATCTATAAATGTAAATGATATGTTTTAACAAACCGAAGTTTGAACATTTTGCACTAATCATCATAGGTAATCTTCAAGATGCACGAGTCGAGAATCGAACTGGGACTGTATCGTGGTAGGATACTATTCTACCACTTGACCACTAGCGCATGTACCTTTGGGCCAATAAAAAACGTACTCGTATTTTGGTCCTACAGCTCTTCTGAAGCCCTCAACTTTTAGTTTCAACTCTCGATATAAAAAAAAAAAAAAGCTCGATAGTGCTACTCGGGAAATTTATAAATTTAAATGATATATTGACAAACCCAAGAAATTCGAAAAGTATGCAATAATATCATCATAGCATCTCTTCAAGATGCACCAGCCGAGAATCGAACTCGGGTCTGTACCGTGGCAGGGTACTATTCTACCACTAGACCACTGGTGCAACCAACTTTAGGTCTGTCCATAATTTACTCCAAATTTCGTACTGCAGTTCTTCTGAAGCCCTCAACTTTTAGTTTCACCTCTCGATTTAAAAATGAAAGCTCCATAGGTCTACTCGCGAAATCTATAAATGTAAATGATAGATTGTAACAAACCGAAGTTTGAACATTTTGCACTAATATCATCATAGGTAATCTTCAAGATGCACCAGTCGAGAATCGAACTGAGACTGTATCGTGGAACGGTACTATTCTACCACTAGACCACTAGTGCATGTACCTTTGGCCCAATAAAAAACATACTCGTATTTTGGAACTGTAGTTCTTCTGAAGCCCTCAAGTTTTAGTTTCACCTCTCGATTTCAAAAAGAAGGCTCCATAGTGCTACGCGTGAAATCTATAAATGTAAATGATAGATTGTAACAAACCGAAGTTTGAACATTTTGCACTAATATCATCATAGGTAATCTTCAAGATGCACTAGTCGAGAATCGAACTGGGACTGTATCGTGGTATGATACTATTCTACCACTTGACCACTAGCGCATGTACCTTTGGGCCAATAAAAAACGTACTCGTATTTTGGTCCTACAGCTCTTCTGAAGCCCTCAACTTTTAGTTTCAACTCTCGATATAAAAAAAAAAAAGCTCGATAGTGCTACTCGGGAAATTTATAAATTTAAATGATATAGTGACAAACCCAAGAAATTCGAAAAGTATGCAATAATATCATCATAGCATCTCTTCAAGATGCACCAGCCGAGAATCGAACTCGGGTCTGTACCGTGGCAGGGTACTATTCTACCACTAGACCACTGGTGCAACCAACTTTAGGTCTGTCCATAATTTACTCGAAATTTCGTACTGCAGTTCTTCTGAAGCCCTCAACTTTTAGTTTCACCTCTCGATTTAAAAATGAAAGCTCCATAGGACTACTCGCGAAATCTATAAATGTAAATGATAGATTGTAACAAACCGAAGTTTGAACATTTTGCACTAATATCATCATAGGTAATCTTCAAGATGCACTAGTCGAGAATCGAACTGGGACTGTATCGTGGTATGATACTATTCTACCACTTGACCACTAGCGCATGTACCTTTGGGCCAATAAAAAACGTACTCGTATTTTGGTCCTACAGCTCTTCTGAAGCCCTCAACTTTTAGTTTCAACTCTCGATATAAAAAAAAAAAAAAAGCTCGATAGTGCTACTCGGGAAATTTATAAATTTAAATGATATATTGACAAACCCAAGAAATTCGAAAAGTATGCAATAATATCATCATAGCATCTCTTCGAGATGCACCAGCCGAGAATCGAACTCGGGTCTGTACCGTGGCAGGGTACTATTCTACCACTAGACCACTGGTGCAACCAACTTTAGGTCTGTCCATAATTTACTCGAAATTTCGTACTGCAGTTCTTCTGAAGCCCTCAACTTTTAGTTTCACCTCTCGATTTAAAAATGAAAGCTCCATAGGTCTACTCGCGAAATCTATAAATGTAAATGATAGATTGTAACAAACCGAAGTTTGAACATTTTGCACTAATATCATCATAGGTAATCTTCAAGATGCACCAGTCGAGAATCGAACTGAGACTGTATCGTGGAACGGTACTATTTTACCACTAGACCACTAGTGCATGTACCTTTGGGCCAATAAAAAACATACTCGTATTTTGGTCCTACAGCTCTTCTGAAGCCCTCAAGTTTTAGTTTCACCTCTCGATTTCAAAAAGAAGGCTCCATAGTGCTACGCGTGAAATCTATAAATGTAAATGATAGATTGTAACAAACCGAAGTTTGAACATTTTGCACTAATATCATCATAGGTAATCTTCAAGATGCACTAGTCGAGAATCGAACTGGGACTGTATCGTGGTATGATACTATTCTACCACTTGACCACTAGCGCATGTACCTTTGGGCCAATAAAAAACGTACTCGTATTTTGGTCCTACAGCTCTTCTGAAGCCCTCAACTTTTAGTTTCAACTCTCGATATAA
>NW_019272086.1:546590-551590 GCF_002738345.1 Cucurbita maxima | reverse complement strand
CTTCTGAAGCCATCAACTTTTAGTTTCACCTCTCGATTAAAAAATGAATGCCCCATAGGTCTACTCGTGAAATCTTTAAATGTAAATGATAGATTGTGACAAACCGAAGTTTGAACATTTTGCACTAATATCATCATAGGTATTCTTCAAGATGCACCAGTCGAGAATCAAACTTGGACTGTATCGTGGTATGATACTATTCTACCACTAGACCACTAGCGCATGTACCTTTGGGCCAATAAAAAACGTACTCGTATTTTGGTCCTGCAGCTGTTCTGACGCCCTCAACTTTTAGTTTCAACTCTCGATATAAAAAAAAAAAAAGCTCTATAGTGCTACTCGGGAAATTTATAAATTTAAATGATATAGTGACAGACCCAAGAAATTCGAAAAGTATGCAAGCATATCTTCAAGATGGACCAGCCGAGAATCGAACTTGGGTCTGTACCATGGCAGGGTACTATTCTATCACTAGCCCACTGGTGCATCCAACTTTAGGCCTGTCCATAATATACTCGTATTTTGGTAATGCAGTTCTTCTGAAGCCCTCAACTTTTAGTTTCACATCTCGATTTAAAAAAGGAGGCTCCATAGTACTACTCGTGAAATCTATAAATTTAAATGATAGATTGTAACAAACCGAAGTTTGAACATTTTGCACTAATATCATCATAGGTATTCTTCAAGATGCACTAGTCGAGAATCGAACTGGGACTGTATCGTGGTATGGTACTATTCTACCTAAGACCACTAGCGCATGTACCTTTGGGCCAATAAAAAACGTACTCGTATTTTGGTCCTGCAGCTCTTTTGACGCCCTCAACTTTTAGTTTCAACTCTCGATATAAAAAAAAAAAAGCTCGATAGTGCTACTCGGGAAATTTATAAATTTAAATGATATAGTGACAAACCCAAGAAATTCGAAAAGTATGCAATAATATCATCATAGCATCTCTTCAAGATGCACCAGCCGAGAAACGAACTCGGGTCTGTACCGTGGCAGGGTACTATTCTACCACTAGACCACTGGTGCATCCATCTTTAGGTCTGTCCGTATTGCAATTCTTCTGAAGCCCTCAACTTTTAGTTTCACCTCTCGATTGAAAAATGAAAGCTCCATAGGTCTACTCGTGAAATCTATAAATGTAAATGATAGATTGTAACAAACCGAAGTTTGAACATTTTGCACTAATATCATCATAGGTAATCTTCAAGATACACTAGTCGAGAATCGAACTGGGACTGTATCGTGGTATGATACTATTCTACCACTAGACCACTAGCGCATGTACCTTTGGGCCAATAAAAAACGTACTCGTATTTTGGTCCTACAGCTCTTCTGAAGCCCTCAACTTTTAGTTTCACCTCTCGATTTCAAAAAGAAGGCTCCATAGTGCTACGCGTGAAATCTATAAATGTAAATGATAGATTGTAACAAACCGAAGTTTGAACATTTTGCACTAATATCATCATAGGTAATCTTCAAGATACACTAGTCGAGAATCGAACTGGGACTGTATCGTGGTATGATACTATTCTACCACTTGACCACTAGCGCATGTACCTTTGGGCCAATAAAAAACGTACTCGTATTTTGGTCCTGCAGCTCTTTTGACGCCCTCAACTTTTAGTTTCAACTCTCGATATAAAAAAAAAAGCTCGATAGTGCTACTCGGGAAATTTATAAATTTAAATGATATAGTGACAAACCCAAGAAATTCGAAAAGTATGCAATAATATCATCATAGCATCTCTTCAAGATGCACCAGCCGAGAATCGAACTCGGGTCTGTACCGTGGCAGGGTACTATTCTACCACTAGACCACTGGTGCAACCAACTTTAGGTGTGTCCATAATTTACTCGAAATTTCGTACTACAGTTCTTCTGAAGCCCTCAACTTTTAGTTTCACCTCTCGATTTAAAAATGAAAGCTCCATAGGTCTACAAGTGAAATCTATAAATGTAAATGATAGATTGTAACAAACCGAAGTTTGAACATTTTGCACTAATATCATCATAGGTATTCTTCAAGATGCACCAGTCGAGAATCGAACTGGGACTGTATCGTGGTATGGTACTATTCTACCACTAGACCACTAGCGCATGTACCTTTGGGCCAATAAAAAACGTACTCGTATTTTGGTCCTGCAGCTCTTTTGACGCCCTCAACTTTTAGTTTCAACTCTCGATATAAAAAAAAAAAGCTCGATAGTGCTACTCGGGAAATTTATAATTTTAAATGATATAGTGACAAACCCAAGAAATTCGAAAAGTATGCAATAATATCATCATAGCATCTCTTCAAGATGCACCAGCCGAGAAACGAACTCGGGTCTGTACCGTGGCAGGGTACTATTCTACCACTAGACCACTGGTGCATCCATCTTTAGGTCTGTCCATAATTTACTCGTAATTTGGTACTGCAATTCTTCTGAAGCCCTCAACTTTTAGTTTCACCTCTCGATTTAAAAATGAAAGCTCCATAGGTCTACTCGCGAAATCTATAAATGTAAATGATAGATTGTAACAAACCGAAGTTTGAACATTTTGCACTAATATCATCATAGGTAATCTTCAAGATGCACCAGTCGAGAATCGAACTGAGACTGTATCGTTGAACGGTACTATTCTACCACTAGACAACTAGTGCATGTACCTTTGGGCGAATAAAAAACATACTCGTATTTTGGAACTGTAGTTCTTCTGAAGCCCTCAACTTTTAGTTTCACCTCTCGATTTCAAAAAGAATGCTCCATAGTGCTACGCGTGAAATCTATAAATGTAAACGATAGATTGTAACAAACCGAAGTTTGAACATTTTGCACTAATATCATCATAGGTAATCTTCAAGATGCACTAGTCGAGAATCGAACTGGGACTGTATCGTGGTATGATACTATTCTACCACTTGACCACTAGCGCATGTACCTTTGGGCCAATAAAAAACGTACTCGTATTTTGGTCCTACAGCTCTTCTGAAGCCCTCAACTTTTAGTTTCACCTCTCGATTTCAAAAAGAAGGCTCCATAGTGCTACGCGTGAAATCTATAAATGTAAATGATAGATTTTAACAAACCGAAGTTTGAACATTTTGCACTAATCATCATAGGTAATCTTCAAGATGCACTAGTCGAGAATCGAACTGGGACTGTATCGTGGTATGATACTATTCTACCACTTGACCACTAGCGCATGTACCTTTGGGCCAATAAAAAACGTACTCGTATTTTGGTCCTACAGCTCTTCTGAAGCCCTCAACTTTTAGTTTCAACTCTCGATATAAAAAAAAAAGCTCGATAGTGCTACTCGGGAAATTTATAAATTTAAATGATATAGTGACAAACCCAAGAAATTCGAAAAGTATGCAATAATATCATCATAGCATCTCTTCAAGATGCACCAGCCGAGAATCGAACTCGGGTCTGTACCGTGGCAGGGTACTATTCTACCACTAGACCACTGGTGCAACCAACTTTAGGTCTGTCCATAATTTACTCGAAATTTCGTACTGCAGTTCTTCTGAAGCCCTCAACTTTTAGTTTCACCTCTCGATTTAAAATTGAAAGCTCCATAGGTCTACTCGCGAAATCTATAAATGTAAATGATAGATTGTAACAAACCGAAGTTTGAACATTTTGCACCAATATCATCATAGGTAATCTTCAAGATGCACCAGTCGAGAATCAAACTAAGATTGTATCGTGGAACGGTACTATTCTACCACTAGACCACTAGTGCATGTACCTTTGGGCCAATAAAAAACGTACTCGTATTTTGGTCCTACAGCTCTTCTGAAGCCCTCAACTTTTAGTTTCACCTCTCGATTTCAAAAAGAAGGCTCCATAGTGCTACGCGTGAAATCTATAAATGTAAATGATAGATTGTAACAAACCGAAGTTTGAACATTTTGCACTAATCATTATAGGTAATCTTCAAGATGCACCAGTCGAGAATCGAACTTGGACTGTATCGTGGTATGGTACTATTCTACCACTTGACCACTAGCGCATGTACCTTTGGGCCCATAACCTTATCATCAGTTAGACATACTACACTCATACTATAAAGAACTTATAATAAAAACGTACTCGTATTTTGGTCCTGCAGCTCTTTTGACGCCCTCAACTTTTAGTTCAACTCTCGATATAAAAAAAAAAAAAAGCTCGATAGTGCTACTCGGAAAATTTATAAATTTAAATGATATAGTGACAAACCCAAGAAATTCGAAAAGTATGCAATAATATCATCATAGCATCTCTTCAAGATGCACCAGCCGAGAAACGAACTCGGGTCTGTACCGTGGCAGGGTACTATTCTACCACTAGACCACTGGTGCAACCAACTTTTGGTCTGTCCATAATTTACTCGAAATTTCGTACTGCAGTTCTTCTGAAGCCCTCAACTTTTAGTTTCACCTCTCGATTTAAAAATGAAAGCTCCATAGGACTACTCGCGAAATCTATAAATGTAAATGATAGATTGTAACAAACCGAAGTTTGAACATTTTGCACTAATATCATCATAGGTAATCTTCAAGATGCACTAGTCGAGAATCGAACTGGGACTGTATCGTGGTATGATACTATTCTACCACTTGACCACTAGCGCATGTACCTTTGGGCCAATAAAAAACGTACTCGTATTTTGGTCCTACAGCTCTTCTGAAGCCCTCAACTTTTAGTTTCAACTCTCGATATAAAAAAAAAAAAAGCTCGATAGTGCTACTCGGGAAATTTATAAATTTAAATGATAGATTGACAAACCCAAGAAATTCGAAAAGTATGCAATAATATCATCATAGCATCTCTTCAAGATGCACCAGCCGAGAATCGAACTCGGGTCTGTACCGTGGCAGGGTACTATTCTACCACTAGACCACTGGTGCAACCAACTTTAGGTCTGTCCATAATTTACTCGAAATTTCGTACTACAGTTCTTCTGAAGCCCTCAACTTTTAGTTTCACCTCTCGATTAAAAAATGAATGCCCCATAGGTCTAC
>NW_019272086.1:536026-546553 GCF_002738345.1 Cucurbita maxima | reverse complement strand
GTTTCACCTCTCGATTAAAAAATGAATGCCCCATAGGTCTACTCGTGAAATCTTTAAATGTAAATGATAGATTGTGACAAACCGAAGTTTGAACATTTTGCACTAATATCATCATAGGTATTCTTCAAGATGCACCAGTCGAGAATCAAACTTGGACTGTATCGTGGTATGATACTATTCTACCACTAGACCACTAGCGCATGTACCTTTGGGCCAATAAAAAACGTACTCGTATTTTGGTCCTGCAGCTGTTCTGACGCCCTCAACTTTTAGTTTCAACTCTCGATATAAAAAAAAAAGCTCTATAGTGCTACTCGGGAAATTTATAAATTTAAATGATATAGTGACAGACCCAAGAAATTCGAAAAGTATGCAAGCATATCTTCAAGATGGACCAGCCGAGAATCGAACTTGGGTCTGTACCATGGACGGGTACTATTCTATCACTAGCCCACTGGTGCATCCAACTTTAGGCCTGTCCATAATATACTCGTATTTTGGTAATGCAGTTCTTCTGAAGCCCTCAACTTTTAGTTTCACATCTCGATTTAAAAAAGGAGGCTCCATAGTGCTACTCGTGAAATCTATAAATTTAAATGATAGATTGTAACAAACCGAAGTTTGAACATTTTGCACTAATATCATCATAGGTAATCTTCAAGATGCACCAGTCGAGAATCGAACTGAGACTGTATCGTGGAACGGTACTATTCTACCACTAGACCACTAGTGCATGTACCTTTGGCCCAATAAAAAACATACTCGTATTTTGGAACTGTAGTTCTTCTGAAGCCCTCAAGTTTTAGTTTCACCTCTCGATTTCAAAAAGAAGGCTCCATAGTGCTACTCGTGAAATCTATAAATGTAAATGATAGATTGTAACAAACCGAAGTTTGAACATTTTGCACTAATATCATCATAGGTATTCTTCAAGATGCACCAGTCGAGAATCGAACTGGGACTGTATCGTGGTATGGTACTATTCTACCTAAGACCACTAGCGCATGTACCATTGGGCCAATAAAAAACGTACTCGTATTTTGGTCCTGCAGCTCTTTTGACGCCCTCAACTTTTAGTTTCAACTCTCGATATAAAAAAAAAAAGCTCGATAGTGCTACTCGGGAAATTTATAAATTTAAATGATATAGTGACAAACCCAAGAAATTCGAAAAGTATGCAATAATATCATCATAGCATCTCTTCAAGATGCACCAGCCGAGAAACAAACTCGGGTCTGTACCGTGGCAGGGTACTATTCTACCACTAGACCACTGGTGCATCCATCTTTAGGTCTGTCCGTATTGCAATTCTTCTGAAGCCCTCAACTTTTAGTTTCACCTCTCGATTGAAAAATGAAATCTCCATAGGTCTACTCGTGAAATCTATAAATGTAAATGATAGATTGTAACAAACCGAAGTTTGAACATTTTGCACTAATATCATCATAGGTAATCTTCAAGATGCACCAGTCGAGAATCGAATTGAGACTGTATCGTGGAACGGTACTATTCTACCACTAGACCAATAGTGCATGTACCTTTGGGCCAATAAAAAACATACTCGTATTTTGGAACTGTAGTTCTTCTGAAGCCCTCAAGTTTTAGTTTCACCTCTCGATTTCAAAAAGAAGGCTCCATAGTGCTACGCGTGAAATCTATAAATGTAAATGATAGATTGTAACAAACCGATGTTTGAACATTTTGCACTAATATCATCATAGGTAATCTTCAAGATACACTAGTCGAGAATCGAACTGGGACTGTATCGTGGTATGATACTATTCTACCACTTGACCACTAGCGCATGTACCTTTGGGCCAATAAAAAACGTACTCGTATTTTGGTCCTACAGCTCTTCTGAAGCCCTCAACTTTTAGTTTCAACTCTCGATATAAAAAAAAAAAAGCTCAATAGTGCTACTCGGGAAATTTATAAATTTAAATGATATAGTGACAAACCCAAGAAATTCGAAAAGTATGCAATAATATCATCATAGCATCTCTTCAAGATGCACCAGCCGAGAATCGAACTCGGGTCTGTACCGTGGCAGGGTACTATTCTACCACTAGACCACTGGTGCAACCAACTTTAGGTCTGTCCATAATTTACTCGAAATTTCGTACTGCAGTTCTTCTGAAGCCCTCAACTTTTAGTTTCACCTCTCGATTTAAAAATGAAAGCTCCATAGGACTACTCGCGAAATCTATAAATGTAAATGATAGATTGTAACAAACCGAAGTTTGAACATTTTGCGCTAATATCATCATAGGTATTCTTCAAGATGCACCAGTTGAGAATCGAACTTGGACTGTATCGTGGTATGATACTATTCTACCACTTGACCATTAGCGCATGTACCTTTGGGCCAATAAAAAACGTACTCGTATTTTGGTCCTACAGCTCTTCTGAAGCCCTCAACTTTAAGTTTCAACTCTCGATATAAAAAAAAAAAGCTCGATAGTGCTACTCGGGAAATTTATAAATTTAAATGATATAGTGACAAACCCAAGAAATTCGAAAAGTATGCAATAATATCATCATAGCATCTCTTCAAGATGCACCAGCCGAGAATCGAACTCGGGTCTGTACCGTGGCAAGGTACTATTCTACCACTAGTTCACTGGTGCATCCAACGTTAGGTCTGTCCATAATTTACTCGTAATTTGGTACTGCAGTTCTTCTGAAGCCCTCAACTTTTAGTTTCACCTCTCGATTGAAAAATGAAAGCTCCATAGGTCTACAAGTGAAATCTATAAATGTAAATGATAGATTGTAACAAACCGAAGTTTGAACATTTTGCGCTAATATCATCATAGGTATTCTTCAAGATGCACCAGTTGAGAATCGAACTTGGACTGTATCGTGGTATGGTACTATTCTACCACTAGACCACTAGTGCATGTACCTTTGGGCCAATAAAAAACATACTCGTATTTTGGAACTGTAGTTCTTCTCAAGCCCTCAAGTTTTAGTTTCACCTCTCGATTTCAAAAAGAAGGCTCCATAGTGCTACGCGTGAAATCTATAAATGTAAATGATAGATTGTAACAAACCGAAGTTTGAACATTTTGCACTAATATCATCATAGGTAATCTTCAAGATGCACCAGTCGAGAATCGAACTAAGACTGTATCGTGGAACGGTACTATTCTACCACTAGACCACTAGTGCATGTACCTTTGGGCCAATAAAAAACATACTCGTATTTTAGAACTGCAGTTCTTCTGAAGCCCTCAACTTTTAGTTTCACCTCTCGATTAAAAAAAGAAGGCTCCATAGTGCAAGGCGTGAAATCTATAAATTTAAATGATAGATTGTAACAAACCGAAGTTTGAATATTTTGCACTAATATCATCATAGGTAATTTTCAAGATGCACCAGTCGAGAATCGAACTGGGACTGTATCGTGGTATGGTACTATTCTACCACTAGACCACTAGCGCATGTACCTTTGGTTCAATAAAAAACGTACTCGTATTTTGGTCCTACAGCTCTTCTGAAGCCCTCAACTTTTAGTTTCAACTCTCGATATAAAAAAAAAAAGCTCGATAGTGCTACTCGGGAAATTTATAAATTTAAATGATATAGTGACAAACCCAAGAAATTCGAAAAGTATGCAATAATATCATCATAGCATCTCTTCAAGATGCACCAGCCGAGAATCGAACTCGGGTCTGTACCGTGGCAGGGTACCATTCTACCACTAGACCACTGGTGCAACCAACTTTAGGTCTGTCCATAATTTACTTGAAATTTCGTACTGCAGTTCTTCTGAAGCCCTCAACTTTTTGTTTCACCTCTCGATTAAAAAATGAATGCCCCATAGGTCTACTCGTGAAATCTTTAAATGTAAATGATAGATTGTGACAAACCGAAGTTTGAACATTTTGCACTAATATCATCATAGGTATTCTTCAAGATGCACCAGTCGAGAATCAAACTTGGACTGTATCGTGGTATGATACTATTCTACCACTAGACCACTAGCGCATGTACCTTTGGGCCAATAAAAAACGTACTCGTATTTTGGTCCTGCAGCTGTTCTAACGCCCTCAACTTTTAGTTTCAACTCTCGATATAAAAAAAACAAGCTCTATAGTGCTACTCGGGAAATTTATAAATTTAAATGATATAGTGACAGACCCAAGAAATTCGAAAAGTATGCAAGCATATCTTCAAGATGGACCAGCCGAGAATCGAACCTGGGTCTGTACCGTGGCAAAGTACTATTCTACCACTAAACCACTGGTGCATCCAACTTTTAGTCTGTCCATAATTTACTCGTAATTTGGTACTACAGTTCTTCTAAAGCCCTCAACTTTTAGTTTCACCTCTCGATTGAAAAATGAAAGCTCCATAGGTCTACTCGTGAAATCTATAAATGTAAATGATAAATTGTAACAAACCGAAGTTTGAACATTTTGCACTAATATCATCATAGGTATTCTACAAGATGCACCAGTCGAGAATCGAACTTGGACTGTATCGTGGTATGGTACTATTCTACCACTAGACCACTAGTGCATGTACCTTTGGGCCAATACAAAACATACTCGTATTTTGGAACTGTAGTTCTTCTGAAGCCCTCAAGTTTTAGTTTCACCTCTCGATTTAAAAAAGAAGGCTCCATAGTGCTACGCGTGAAATCTATAAATGTAAATGATAGATTGTAACAAACCGAAGTTTGAACATTTTGCACTAATATCATCATAGGTAATCTTCAAGATGCACTAGTCGAGAATCGAACTGGGACTGTATCGTGGTATGATACTATTCTACCACTAGACCACTAGCGCATGTACCTTTGGGCCAATAAAAAACGTACTCGTATTTTGGTCCTGCAGCTCTTCTGAAGCCCTCAACTTTTAGTTTCAACTCTCGATATAAAAAAAAAAAGCTCGATAGTGCTACTCGGGAAATTTATAAATTTAAATGATATAGTGACAAACCAAAGAAATTCGAAAAGTATGCAATAATATCATCATAACATCTCTTCAAGATGAACCAGCTGAGAATCGAACTCGAGACTGTATCGTGGCAGGGTACTATTCTACAACTAGACCACTGGTGCATCCAACGTTAGGTTTGTCCATAATTTACTCGTAATTTGGTACTGCAGTTCTTCTGAAGCCCTCAACTTTTAGTTTCACCTCTCGATTAAAAAATGAATGCCCCATAGGTCTACTCGTGAAATCTTTAAATGTAAATGATAGATTGTGACAAACCGAAGTTTGAACATTTTGCACTAATATCATCATAGGTATTCTTCAAGATGCACCAGTCGAGAATCAAACTTGGACTGTATCGTGGTATGATACTATTCTACCACTAGACCACTAGCGCATGTACCTTTGGGCCAATAAAAAACGTACTCGTATTTTGGTCCTGCAGCTGTTCTGACGCCCTCAACTTTTAGTTTCAACTCTCGATATAAAAAAAAAAAGCTCTATAGTGCTACTCGGGAAATTTATAAATTTAAATGATATAGTGAAAGACCCAAGAAATTCGAAAAGTATGCAATAATATCATCATAGCATCTCTTCAAGATGCACCATCCGAGAATCGAACTCGGGTCTGTACCATGGCAGGGTACTATTCTACCACTAGACAACTGGTGCAACCAACTTTAGGTCTGTCCATAATTTACTCGAAATTTCGTACTGCTGTTCTTCTGAAGCCCTCAACTTTTGGTTTCACCTCTCGATTTAAAAATGAAAGCTCCATAGGTCTACTCGCGAAATCTATAAATGTAAATGATAAATTGTAACAAACCGAAGTTTGAACATTTTGCACTAATATCATCATAGGTAATCTTCAAGATGCACCAGTCGAGAATCGAACTGAGACTGTATCGTGGAACGGTACTATTCTACCACTAGACCACTAGTGCATGTACCTTTGGCCCAATAAAAAACATACTCGTATTTTGGAACTGTAGTTCTTCTGAAGCCCTCAAGTTTTAGTTTCACCTCTCGATTTCAAAAAGAAGGCTCCATAGTGCTACTCGTGAAATCTATAAATGTAAATGATAGATTGTAACAAACCGAAGTTTGAACATTTTGCACTAATATCATCATAGGTAATCTTCAAGATGCACCAGTCGAGAATCGAACTGAGACTGTATCGTGGAACGGTACTATTCTACCACTAGACCAATAGTGCATCTACCTTTGGGCCAATAAAAAACATACTCGTATTTTGGAACTGTAGTTCTTCTGAAGCCCTCAAGTTTTAGTTTCACCTCTCGATTTCAAAAAGAAGGCTCCATAGTGCTACGCGTGAAATCTATAAATGTAAATGATAGATTGTAACAAACCGAAGTTTGAACATTTTGCACTAATATAATCATAGGTAATCTTCAAGATACACTAGTCGAGAATCGAATTGGGACTGTATCATGGTATGGTACTATTCAACCACTAGACCACTAGCGCATGTATCTTTGGGCCAATAAAAAACGTACTCGTATTTTTGTCCTGCAACTCTTTTGAAGCCCTCAACTTTTAATTTCAACTCTCGATATAAAAAAAAAAAGCTCGATAGTGCTACTCGGGAAATTTATAAATTTAAATGATATATTGACAAACCCAAGAAATTCGAAAAGTATCCAATAATATCATCATAGCATCTCTTCAAGATGCACCAGCCGAGAATCGAACTCGGGTCTGTACCGTGGCAGGGTACTATTCTACCACTAGACCACTGGTTCAACCAACTTTAGGTCTGTCCATAATTTACTCGAAATTTCGTACTGCAGTTCTTCTGAAGCCCTCAACTTTTAGTTTCACCTCTCGATTTAAAAATGAAAGCTCCATAGGACTACTCGCGAAATCTATAAATGTAAATGATAGATTGTAACAAACCGAAGTTTGAACATTTTGCACTAATATCATCATAGGTAATCTTCAAGACGCACCAGTCGAGAATCGAACTGAGACTGTATCGTGGAACGGTACTATTCTACCACTAGACCACTAGTGCATGTACCTTTGGCCCAATAAAAAACATACTCGTATTTTGGAACTGTAGTTCTTCTGAAGCCCTCAAGTTTTAGTTTCACCTCTCGATTTCAAAAAGAAGGCTCCATAGTGCTACGCGTGAAATCTATAAATGTAAATGATAGATTGTAACAAACCGAAGTTTGAACATTTTGCACTAATATCATCATAGGTAATCTTCAAGATGCAGTAGTCGAGAATCGAACTGGGACTGTATCGTGGTATGGTACTATTCTACCACTTGACCACTAGCGCATGTACCTTTGGGCCAATAAAAAACGTACTCGTATTTTGGTCCTACAGCTCTTCTGAAGCCCTCAACTTTTAGTTTCAACTCTCGATATAAAAAAAAAAAAGCTCGATAGTGCTACTCGGGAAATTTATAAATTTTAATGATATAGTGACAAACCCAAGAAATTCGAAAAGTATGCAAGCATCTCTACAAGATGCACCAGCCGAGAATCGAACTTGGGTCTATACCATGATAGGGAACTATTCTACCACTAGACCACTGGTGCATCCAACTTTAGGTCTGTCCATAATTTACTCGTAATTTGGTACTGCAGTTCTTCTGAAGCCCTCAACTTTTAGTTTCACCTCTCGATTGAAAAATGAAAGCTCCATAGGTCTACAAGTGAAATCTATAAATGTAAATGATAGATTGTAACAAACCGAAGTTTGAACATTTTGCGCTAATATCATCATAGGTATTCTTCAAGATGCACCAGTTGAGAATCGAACTTGGACTGTATCGTGGTATGGTACTATTCTACCACTAGACCACTAGTGCATGTACCTTTGGGCAAATAAAAAACATACTCGTATTTTGGAACTGCAGTTCTTCTGAAGCCCTCAACTTTTAGTTTCACCTCTCGATTAAATAAAGAAGTCTCCATAGTGCTACGCGTGAAATCTATAAATTTAAATGATAGATTGTAACAAACCGAAGTTTGAACATTTTGCACTAATATCATCATAGGTAATCTTCAAGATGCACCAGTCGAGAATCGAACTGGGACTGTATCGTGGTATGGTACTATTCTACCACTTGACCACTAGCGCATGTACCTTTGGGCCAATAAAAAACGTACTCGTATTTTGGTCCTGCAGCTCTTTTGACGCCCTCAACTTTTAGTTTCAACAATCGATATAAAAAAAAAAAAAAGCTCGATAGTGCTACTCGGAAAATTTATAAATTTAAATTATATAGTGACAAACCCAAGAAATTCGAAAAGTATGCAATAATATCATCATAGCATCTCTTCAAGATGCACCAGCCGAGAAACGAACTCGGGTCTGTACCGTGGCAGGGTACTATTCTACCACTAGACCACTGGTGCATCCATCTTTAGGTCTGTCCATAATTTACTCGTAATTTGGTACTGCAATTCTTCTGAAGCCCTCAACTTTTAGTTTCACCTCTCGATTGAAAAATGAAAGCTCCATAGGTCTACTCGTGAAATCTATAAATGTAAATGATAGATTGTAACAAACCGAAGTTTGAACATTTTGCACTAATATCATCATAGGTACAAGATGCACCAGTCGAGAATCGAACTGGGACTGTATCGTGGTATGGTACTATTCTACCACTAGACCACTAGTGCATGTACCTTTGGCNTTTTAGTTTCACCTCTCGATTTCAAAAAGAAGGCTCCATAGTGCTACGCGTGAAATCTATAAATGTAAATGATAGATTGTAACAAACCGAAGTTTGAACATTTTGCACTAATATCATCATAGGTAATCTTCAAGATGCACCAGTCGAGAATCGAACTGGGACTGTATCGTGGTATGGTACTATTCTACCACTAGACCACTAGTGCATGTACCTTTGGGCAAATAAAAAACATACTCGTATTTTGGAACTGCAGTTCTTCTGAAGCCCTCAACTTTTAGTTGCACCTCTCGATTGAAAAATGAAAGCTCCATAGGTCTACAAGTGAAATCTATAAATGTAAATGATAGATTGTAACAAACCGAAGTTTGAACATTTTGCGCTAATATCATCATAGGTATTCTTCAAGATGCACCAGTTGAGAATCGAACTTGGACTGTATCGTGGTATGATACTATTCTACCACTTGACCACTAGCGCATGTACCTTTGGGCCAATAAAAAACGTACTCGTATTTTGGTCCTACAGCTCTTCTGAAGCCCTCAACTTTTAGTTTCAACTCTCGATATAAAAAAAAAAAGCTCGATAGTGCTACTCGGGAAATTTATAAATTTAAATGATATAGTGACAAACCCAAGAAATTCGAAAAGTATGCAATAATATCATCATAGCATCTCTTCAAGATGCACCAGCCGAGAATCGAACTCGGGTCTGTACCGTGGCAGGGTACTATTCTACCACTAGTTCACTGGTGCATCCAACGTTAGGTCTGTCCATAATTTACTCGTAATTTGGTACTGCAGTTCTTCTGAAGCCCTCAACTTTTAGTTTCACCT
The DNA here is from genome assembly GCF_002738345.1 of Cucurbita maxima. Taxonomy (NCBI): domain Eukaryota; kingdom Viridiplantae; phylum Streptophyta; class Magnoliopsida; order Cucurbitales; family Cucurbitaceae; genus Cucurbita; species Cucurbita maxima. The sequence continues at coordinate 537,101 of NW_019272086.1, read as the reverse complement.
CTCGATTGAAAAATGAAAGCTCCATAGGTCTACAAGTGAAATCTATAAATGTAAATGATAGATTGTAACAAACCGAAGTTTGAACATTTTGCGCTAATATCATCATAGGTATTCTTCAAGATGCACCAGTTGAGAATCGAACTTGGACTGTATCGTGGTATGGTACTATTCTACCACTAGACCACTAGTGCATGTACCTTTGGGCCAATAAAAAACATACTCGTATTTTGGAACTGTAGTTCTTCTGAAGCCCTAAAGTTTTAGTTTCACCTCTCGATTTCAAAAAGAAGGCTCCATAGTGCTACGCGTGAAATCTATAAATGTAAATGATAGATTGTAACAAACCGAAGTTTGAACATTTTGCACTAATATCATCATAGGTAATCTTCAAGATGCACCAGTCGAGAATCGAACTGAGACTGTATCGTGGAACGGTACTATTCTACCACTAGACCACTAGTGCATGTACCTTTGGGCCAATAAAAAACATACTCGTATTTTAGAACTGCAGTTCTTCTGAAGCCCTCAACTTTTAGTTTCACCTCTCGATTAAAAAAAGAAGGCTCCATAGTGCAAGGCGTGAAATCTATAAATTTAAATGATAGATTGTAACAAACCGAAGTTTGAATATTTTGCACCAATATCATCATAGGTAATTTTCAAGATGCACCAGTCGAGAATCGAACTGGGACTGTATCGTGGTATGGTACTATTCTACCACTAGACCACTAGCGCATGTACCTTTGGTTCAATAAAAAACGTACTCGTATTTTTGTCCTACAGCTCTTCTGAAGCCCTCAACTTTTAGTTTCAACTCTCGATATAAAAAAAAAAAAGCTCGATAGTGCTACTCGGGAAATTTATAAATTTAAATGATAGATTGTAACAAACCGAAGTTTGAATATTTTGCACTGATATCATCATAGGTAATTTTCAAGATGCACCAGTCGAGAATCGAACTGGGACTGTATCGTGGTATGGTACTATTCTACCACTAGACCACTAGCGCATGTACCTTTGGTTCAATAAAAAACGTACTCGTATTTTGGTCCTACAGCTCTTCTGAAGCCCTCAA
>NW_019272086.1:534543-536012 GCF_002738345.1 Cucurbita maxima | reverse complement strand
AAAAAAAAAAAAGCTCGATAGTGCTACTCGGGAAATTTATAAATTTAAATGATATAGTGACAAACCCAAGAAATTCGAAAAGTATGCAATAATATCATCATAGCATCTCTTCAAGATGCACCAGCCAAGAATCGAACTCGGGTCTGTACCGTGGCAGGGTACTATTCTACCACTAGACCACTGGTGCAACCAACTTTAGGTCTGCCCATAATTTACTTGAAATTTCGTACTGCAGTTCTTCTGAAGCCCTCAACTTTTAGTTTCACCTCTCGATTTAAAAATGAAAGCTCCATAGGTCTACTCGCGAAATCTATAAATGTAAATGATAGATTGTAACAAACCGAANGATATAAAAAAAAAAAAGCTCGATAGTGCTACTCGGGAAATTTATAAATTTAAATGATATAGTGACAAACCCAAGAAATTCGAAAAGTATGCAATAATATCATCATAGCATCTCTTCAAGATGCACCAGCCGAGAATCGAACTCGGGTCTGTACCGTGGCAGGGTACTATTCTACCACTAGTTCACTGGTGCATCCAACGTTAGGTCTGTCCATAATTTACTCGTAATTTGGTACTGCAGTTCTTCTGAAGCCCTCAACTTTTAGTTTCACCTCTCGATTTAAAAATAAAAGCTCCATAGGACTACTCGCGAAATCTATAAATGTAAATGATAGATTGTAACAACCCGAAGTTTGAACATTTTGCACTAATATCATCATAGGTAATCTTCAAGATGCACCAGTCGAGAATCGAACTGAGACTGTATCGTGGAACGGTACTATTCTACCACTAGACCAATAGTGCATGTACCTTTGGGCCAATAAAAAACATACTCGTATTTTGGAACTGTAGTTCTTCTGAAGCCCTCAAGTTTTAGTTTCACCTCTCGATTTCAAAAAGAAGGCTCCATAGTGCTACGCGTGAAATCTATAAATGTAAATGATAGATTGTAACAAACCGAATTTTGAACATTTTGCACTAATATCATCATAGGTAATCTTCAAGATGCACTAGTCGAGAATCGAACTGGGACTGTATCGTGGTATGATACTATTCTACCACTTGACCACTAGCGCATGTACCTTTGGNCCAATAAAAAACGTACTCGTATTTTGGTCCTACAGCTCTTCTGAAGCCCTCAACTTTTAGTTTCAACTCTCGATATAAAAAAAAAAAAGCTCGATAGTGCTACTCGGGAAATTTATAAATTTAAATGATATAGTGACAAACCCAAGAAATTCGAAAAGTATGCAATAATATCATCATAGCATCTCTTCAAGATGCACCAGCCGAGAATCGAACTCGGGTCTGTACCGTGGCAGGGTACTATTCTACCACTAGACCACTGGTGCATCCATCTTTAGGTTTGTCCATAATTTACTCGTAATTTGGTACTGCAGTTCTTCTGAAGCCCTCAACTTTTAGTTTCACCTCTCGATTGAAAAATAAAAGCTCCATAGGTC